>NC_140015.1:13845105-13870105 GCF_964263955.1 Coregonus lavaretus | reverse complement strand
TGATGTGCTTTTGATGCTCTGTGTGTTTTTTCTCTCTCTCTGTCTCTCTCTCTCTCTCTCTCTCTCTCTGTCTCTCTCTCTCTCTCTCTCTCTCTCTCTCACTCTCTGTCTCTCTCTCTCTCTCTCTCTCTCTCTCTCTCTGTCTCTCTCTCTCTCTCTCTCTCTCACTCTCTGTCTCTCTTTCTTCTCTCTCTCTCTTTCTCTTTCTCTCTCTCTTTCCCTCTTTCTCCATTTCCAAACTGGAAAAATCAGTGCACAGGTTTGGTTTGCAAGACAGAGAAATTCTTAGAGAGAGTGAGAGTGTGTGGTTCGGGGGGGGTGGGGGGGATGGATATGGGTCTTTGATAAGCCAGAGAAGGAGGGAGCCTACCAGAAACACAGAGTCAGAGAAAAGGGGAGGAGGGAGGGATGGCTGACTGCTCAGAGTGGAGGGAGGAATACAGCTTGGGGAATTCTGCTACCTTTCTTTCCCTCCCTCTCTGTTTTCCCTCCCCCCTCCACTGGCCTTATTTTCCCATCAACCATTTTACATTTTTAGTCATTTAGCAGACGCTCTTATCCAGAGAGACTTACAGGAGCAATTAGGGTTAAGTGCCTTGCTCAAGGGCACATTGACAGATTTTTCACCTAGTCGGCTCAGGGATTAGAACCAGCGACCTTTCAGTTACTGGCACAACGCTCTTAACCACTAAGCTACCTGCCGCCCCAGGCACTGTCTGGTAACCAGGGACTGTCTGGTAACTAGGGACTGTCTGGTAACCAGGGACTGTCTGGTAACCAGGCACTGTCTGGTAACCAGGCACTGTCTGGTAACCAGGGACTGTCTGGTAACTAGGGACTGTCTGGTAACCAGGGACTGTCTGGTAACCAGGCACTGTCTGGTAACTAGGGACTGTCTGGTAACCAGGCACTGTCTGGTAACCAGGGACTGTCTGGTAACCAGGGACTGTCTGGTAACTAGGGACTGTCTGGTTGCTAGAGGGAAAACCAGTTGAGAGGAGAGAGATAAGGAGGACGAGAGAGAGAGAGACTGAAAGAAAGAATAAGAGAATAGAGGAGAGATGAGATGGTGATGTAAGTAAGGGTTGAGGGAAGAACAGGCCAAGAGCAGTACAAAGACATAAGGTTGTTAGACATTAAGTGAGAGGAGGATGTTGATGAGATTGAAGATGGGAGGATATTGTAGAGAAGAGAGGTGGAGTTGAATTAGATTATTTTCTCTTAGTGATGATGACTTGGTCCTGAATGAGCTTACATTAGATTCAAAGACAAGTGTGATTCTATTGATGTAGCCATCCAGAGCATATAACCTTAAATGCCTCAAAGGAAAAGCCGCTTTCAAAAAGGGTCAGGAGATGAAAGAAAGAAACTGCAGTATCATAAAATGCATTTGGTCAACGGTCATATCCAGAACAAAATGTGCCTGGGTTGCTTTGGACTATTGTCTGTCTGTCTGCTATCCTTCATTCTGTTTGTCCTTGGGGTTTTGTCTGCTGTCTGGTTTTTGGAGGGATTGAAATGGATTAGTAGGCTGGCTAGCTGAGCCACTGGCTTCTTTTCCTCCAAACAGATATGAGGGGATGTGTCCCAAATTGCACCTTATTCCCTACATAGTGCACTACTTTTGACCATAACATTATGGGCACCGTTCAAAGTAGTGCACTATGTAGGGAACAGGGTGCCATTTGGGACACAGCCGAGGTCAGCCGTATGCCTGCAGCCCACTTGCTGAGTGAGGTAACTGAAGGCCAGCAATAAGTAGTGTGAAAATATCGCCATACAGTTTCTAATGATGAAATGTAAGCAAGTCTATCTTGACTGAGGTTGACCAGTATACATTACATAAACCATGTTACAGTAACAATACACTAATAGATTAAATAGGCTACAGCCCAGTAGGCAGCCTTGTATAAGTCTTGTGGAAAGCTAATTCCCCTACTGATACCTTGGTGCAGAGGGAGCAGATCTTGGCCGAGCTTTGTGCTCACACAATGTTGTATTGTAGGGTTTATGTGGGATTGGGTTCAACACAAAAATCAAATCAAATCAAATCAAATGTTATTTGTCACACACGTGTTTAGCAGATGTTATTGCGGGTGTAGCGAAATGCTTGTGCTTCTAGCGCCAACAGTGCAGAAATATCTAACAAGTAATATCTAACAATTTCACAACATATAGCCAATACACACAAATCTAAGTAAGGAATGGAATTTAAGAATATATACATATATGGACAAGCAATGACAGAGCGGCATGGACTAAGATACAGTAGAATATTATAGAATACAGTATATACATATGAGATGAGTAATGCAAGATATGTAAACATTATTAAAGTGACTAGTGTTCCATTTCTTAAAGTGGCCAGTGATTTCAATCTGTCTGTGCTGAGGGATTGTCACCAGTGAGCAGAAGTCATGTCAGATGGAAGCGGTAGGGGTGCTGCTAGTGAGAGGATGCTGTAATACTGTATGGGAGGGAGATAACATTACTCTGAGGGATGGACATAGTCAAATACCACGGCATGACTGTTGATGTGGGAAGGATAACAAACACAGCCTACTGCATAAGGGGATGAGTGGAAGGAAGTACGTGTGTGTGCGTGTGCGTGCTTGTATGTGTGCGTCCGTGCGTGTGTCTGTCAGTGTGTGTGTGTGTGTGTGTGTGTGTGTGTACAGCTTCACCCTGCCTAGGCAGAGGGCTAATGCAACAGTATCTCAAGGTAGCTCTTAGAGTAGTTATTTTAAAGGACACTTGAGAAGGCTTGTGTACCTATGCTCTCGCCTCTCTATTTATTTGTTCTCTCCTCTTTATTAGAAGAGACACTTGAGTGAATCGAAGAGATACAGCCACGAACAAACATTTCAGTCTGTTCATGGGCCTATTTCAAGCAGGGTATAGCAATTGCAGAAACCTATCAAATCAAATCAAATCACATTTTCTTTGTCACATGCGCCGAATACAACAGTGAAATGCTTACTTACAAGCCCTTAACCAACAATGCAGTTTGGACTTGTGAGTGTGTGTGTGTGTGTTTTACGCTGCTGCTACTCTCTGTTTATTGTCTATGCATAGTCACTTTAACTCTACCTACAGGTACATATTACCTCAATTACCTCGACTAACCTGTGCCCCAGCACATTGACTCTGTACCGGTACCCCCTGTATATAGCCTCGCTACTGTTATTTTATTTGACTGCTGCTATCTATTTTTTACTTAACACTTATTTTTCTTAAAACTGCATTGTTGGTTAAGGGCTTGTAAGTAAACATTTCACTCTAAGGTCTACACCTTTTGTATTCGGCGCATGTGACAAATATAATTTGATTTGATTTGATTTAATGTTACGCATTTTTCTGTACCATGTCTGTGTATTTGTCTGTACTATACGGTATGTGAGTATGTGTTAGACCTGATGTCAGTGTTTTCTTGACATGCACCTGCTTATTCCCCAGGTCTTTGTTACACAAAGCACATGACTGCTGCCTGTCGATTGGCTGGTGATGATGCAATGCTTTATGGCATCATAGCTGTTTGGTTTGAGGGCTTTTTGGAAGTAATTGAACCAACTGCTTTGCATCAATGTAGTGATAGCAAACCAGATAACACATGCATTACAAAGTATGTTCAGAACACAGACACGCAAAGCAATAGGCTACCCTTCAGGACCCACAGCTCTTCTACATTCAATTGGGCATGCTGTTGTTCCTTGAAGGAGGAGTGGATCTTACAGTGTCCTTGTCACAGTACGTGTGTGTGTGTGTGTGTGTGTGTGTGTGTGTGTGTGTGTGTGAGAGAGAGAGAGAGAGAGAGAGAGAGAGAGAGAGAGAGAGAGAGAGAGAGAGAGAGAGAGAGAGAGAGAGAGAGAGAGAGAGAGAGAGAGAGAGAGAGCCCGCGCACTGGTTTAGAACAGTGTGTGATGGTGCTCAGTCCCTCTCTGTCAGCAGATGGGTCCATACAGGTTCTCTCTGCATTCATATGGGCTTTATCACTGTGGGAGAAGATGGATGACTAAGCGCTTCTACAGAGCCAACTTGTACTCTGATATATTGATTATTACAGTGTTGGGACAGCCTTCCTTCCTTCCATACTCTCTCCCTAGTTTCACAGTTTTTTTTGAGAAGGCAGAGGTTCTCCCAACCAATCACATGGCCTCCTCCCATCTCTCTGCGTTTGTGATTGGATCCTTCCAAAAGGAATAGCATGTATCAGGAATCAGTCAGAGTTGCACTACTAAGCTTTGAAGGTCATTAATGATTCAAGGGTTTGAAGATTACATGTGTTTATCAAAGGTCCCTGTTTTCATACTAAGATCAGTACAGGGTAGATTTGTATGTCTGTGTATCGTTATGAACGTCTGAATATTTTATTCCGATTTTCCACAGCAGTTCATTTCAATGTATACATTTTTGTATTGCGCTAAGCTGTATGCTTAAGTTTGTTTACAGATCATGATGAAAGATATCCACATTCCAGTCCTGAAATTAGCTTTAATGACATTTGAAATGAATTAATCATATTTTATGATTTGTTATTGACCATTTCTGTTCTGCCAAGCCATCAAAGCCTATGACTGTTGGAAAAGTACAGTGCCTTGCAAAAGTATTCAACCCCCTTGGCATTGTTCTTATGTTGTTGCATTACAACCTGTAATTTAAATTGATTTTTATTTGGATTTAATGTAATGTGTGATGAGGTGGTGTTGATGGAGTCAGGCGGAGGAGGGTAAATCACAGAATAACAGGCTTTAATCTGCAAAATACAGGTTTACGCAGAAATGCGTCAAACACACTCCAGGGCACCAAACAGGCGCACTGGAAAATACAAGGCACACGGGAAATACTCCCGTCGATACACAGTACACGAGCTCCACCGAGCTTCACTAACCTCCACAATAAACAATCACCCACACAGACAAGGAAGCAGAGGGAACACTTATATCATGACTAATGAGGGAATGAGGACCAGGTGTGTGTGATTGAAGACAAGACAAATGGAGTGATGATAAATGGATCGGCAGTAGCTAGTAAGCCGGTGACGCCGAACGCCGAAACCTGCCCGAACAAGGAGGGGAGGCAGCCTCGGCGGAAGTCGTGACATAATAGACATACACAAAATAGTCCAAATTGGTGAAGTGAAATGAAAAAAAATAACGGAAAAGTGGTGTGTGCATATGTATTCACCCCCTTTGCTATGAAGCCTCTAAATAAGATCTGGTGCAACCAATTATCTTCAGAGTCACATAATTAGTTAAATAAAGTCCACCTGTGTGCAATCTAGGTGTCACATGATCTGTCACATGATCTCAGTATATATACACCTGTTCTGAAAGGCCCCAGAGTCTGCAACACCACTAAGCAAGGGGCACCACCAAGCAAGCGGCACCATGAAGACCAAGGAGCTCTCCAAACAGGTCAGGGACAAAGTTGTGGAGAAGTACAGATCAGGGTTGGGTTATAAAAAAATATCCGAAACTTTGAACATCCCACGGAGCACCATTAAATCCATTACTAAAAAATGCAAAGAATATGGCACCACAACAAACCTGCCAAGAGAGGGCCGCCCACCAAAACTCACGGACCAGGCAAGGAGGGCATTAATCAGAGAGGCAACAAAGAGACCAAAGATAACCCTGAAGGAGCTGCAATGCTCCACAGTGAAGATTGGAGTATCTGTCCATAGGACCACTTTAAGCCATACACTCCACAGAGCTGGGCTTTACGGAAGAGTGGCCAGAAAAAAGCCATTGCTTAAAGAAAAAATTAAGCAAACACATTTGGTGTTCGCCAAAAGGCATTTGGGAGACTCCCCAAACATATGGAAGAAAGTACTCTGGTCAGATGAGACTAAAATTGAGCTTTTTGGCCATCAAGGAAAACGCTATGTCTGGCGCAAACCCAACACCTCTCATCACCCTGAGAACACATTTTACATTTACATTTTCGTCATTTAGCAGACGCTAATTTTTTTGGGGTGGGGTTAGGGGGGGTAGAAGGATTACTTTATCCTATCCCAGGTATTCCTTAAAGAGGTGGTGAGTGACTCCGCTGTCCTGGCGTCGTGAGGAAGCTTGTTCCACCATTGGGGTGCCAGAGCAGCGAACAGTTTTGACTGGGCTGAGCAGGAACTGTGCTTCCGTAGAGGTAGGGGGGCCAGCAGGCCAGAGGTGGATTAACGCAATGCCCTCGTTTGGGTGTAGGGACTGATCAGAGCCTGAAGGTACGGAGGTGCCGTTCCCCTCACAGCTCCGTAGGCAAGCACCATGGTCTTGTAGCAGATGCAAGCTTCAACTGGAAGCCAGTGGAGTGTGCGGAGGAGCGTGGTGACGTGAGAGAACTTGGGAAGGTTGAACACCAGATGGGCTGCGGCGTTCTGGATGAGTTGTAGGGGTTTAATGGCACAGGCAGGGAGCCCAGCCAACAGCGAGTTGCAGTAATCCAGACGGGAGAAGACAAGTGCCTGGATTAGGACCTGTACCACTTCCTGTGTAAGGCAGGGTCGTACTCTGCGAATGTTGTAGAGCATGAACCTACAGGATCGGGTCACCGCCTTGATGTTAGCGGATAACGACAGGGTGTTGTCCAGGGTCACGCCAAGGCTCTTTGCACTCTGGGAGGAGGACACAACGGAGTTGTCAACCGTGATGGCGAGATCATTGAACGGGCAGTCCTTCCCCGGGAGGAAGAGCAGCTCTGTCTTGCCGAGGTTCAGCTTGAGGTGGTGATCCGTCATCCACACTGATATGTCAGCCAGACATGCAGAGATGCGATTCGCCACCTGGTTATCAGAAGGGGGAAAGGAGAAGATTAATTGTGTGTCGTCTGCGTAGCAATGATAGGAGAGGCCATGTGAGGATATGACAGGGCCAAGTGACTTGGTGTATAGCGAGAATAGGAGAGGGCCTAGAACTGAGCCCTGGGGGACACCAGTGGTGAGAGCACGTGGTGCGGAGACAGATTCTCGCCACGCCACCTGGTAGGAGCGACCTGTCAGGTAGGATGCAATCCAAGAGTGAGCCGCGCCGGAGATGCCCAACTCGGAGAGGGTGGAGAGGAGGATCTGATGGTACACAGTATCAAAGGCAGAGTTAGCTTTAGCAGTGCGGAGAGCCTCCGTGAAGAGCAGTCTCAGTTGAATGACCAGTCTTGAAACCTGACTGGTTTGGATCAAGAAGGTAGTTCTGAGAGAGATAGCAAGAGAGTTGGCTAAAGACGGCACGCTCAAGAGTTTTGGAGAGAAAAGAAAGAAGGGATACTGGTCTGTAGTTGTTGACATCGGAGGGATCGAGTGTAGGTTTTTTGAGAAGGGGTGCAACTCTCGCTCTCTTGAAGACGGAAGGGACATAGCCAGCGGTCAAGGATGAGTTGATGAGCGAGGTGAGGTAAGGGAGAAGGTCTCCGGAAACGGTCTGGAGAAGAGAGGAGGCCGATAGGGTCAAGCGGGCAGGTTGTTGGGCGGCAGGGTGTCACAAGTCGCAAGATTTCATCTGTAGAGAGAGGGGAGAAAGAAGTCAAAGCATAGGGTAGGGCAGTGTGAGCAGGACCAGTGGTGTCATTTGACTTAACAAACGAGGATCGGATGTTGTCAACCTTCTTTTCAAAATGGTTGACGAAGTCATCCACAGAGAGGGAGGAGGGGGGAGGGGGAGGAGGATTCAGCAGGGAGGAGAAGGTGGCAAAGAGCTTCCTCGGGTTAGAGGCAGATGCTTGGAATTTAGAGTGGTAGAAAGTGGCTTTAGCAGCAGAAACAGAGGAAGAAAATGTAGAGAGGAGGGAGTGAAAAGATGCCAGGTCCGCAGGGAGTCTAGTTTTCCTCCACTTCCGCTCGGCTGCCCGGAGCCCTGTTCTGTGAGCTCGCAATGAGTCGTCCAGCCACGGAGCAGGAGGGGAGGACCGAGCCGACCGGGAGGATAGGGGACATAGAGAGTCAAAGGATGCAGAAAGGGAGGAGAGGAGGGTTGAGGAGGCAGAATCAGGAGATTGGAGGGAGAAGGATTGAGCAGAGGGAAGAGATTATAGGATGGAAGAGGAGAGAGTAGTGGGAGAGAGAGAGCGAAGGTCGCGACGGCGCATTATCATCTAAGTAGGGGCAGAGTGAGTAGTGTTGGAGGAGAGCGAGAGAGAAAAGGATACAGAGTAGTGGTCGGAGACTTGGAGGGGAGTTGCAGTGAGATTAGTAGAAGAACAGCATCTAGTAAAGATGAGGTCAAGTGTATTGCCTGCCTTGTGAGTAGGGGGGGACGGTGAGAGGGTGAGGTCAAAAGAGGAGAGGAGTGGAAAGAAGGAGACAGAGAGAAATTAGTCAAAGGTAGACGTGTGGAGGTTAAAGTCGCCCAGAACTATGAGGGGTGAGCCATCCTCAGGAAAGGAACTCATCAAGGCGTCAAGCTCATTGATGAACTCTCCAAGGGAACCTGGAGGGTGATAAATGATAAGGATGTTAAGCTTGAAAGGGCTAGTGACTGTGACAGCATGGAATTCGAATGAGGAGATAGACAGATGGGTCAGGGGAGAAAGAGAGAATGTCCACTTGGGAGAGATGAGGATTCCTGTGCCACCACCCCGCTGACCAGATGCTCTCGGCGTATGCGAGAACACATGGTCAGACGAGGAGAGAGCAGTAGGAGTAGCAGTGTTTTCTGTGGTAATCCATGTTTCTGTCAGCGCCAAGAAGTGGGTAGCATAGGCTGAGATGAACTCTGCCTTGTTTGCCGCAGAACGGCAGTTCCAGAGGCTGCCGGAGACCTGGAACTCCACGTGGGTCGTGCGTGCAGGGACCACCAGGTTAGAGTGGCAGCAGCCACGCGGTGTGAGGCGTTTGTATAGACTGTGCGGAGAGGAGAGAACAGGGATAGACAGACACATAGTTGACAGGCTACAGAAAATGGCTACATTAATGCAAAGGAGATCGGAATGAAATTAACTAAACATCTGGGATAGCGAGAGAGCGGGGCCTCCCTCACTTATGTTTCACTGAAACACTCAAATATAACTCTCCCAACTTCCACTTTAGAAATTATAATTGTTGTAACACCATGTTTTTCATCGGCAGGGACTGGGAAACTGGTCAGAATTAAAGGAATGATGGATGGCGCTAAATACAGGGAAATTCTTGAGGGAAACCTGTTTCAGTCTTCCAGAGATTTGAGACTGGGACAGAGGTTCACCTTCCAGCAGGACAATGACCCTAAGCATACTGCTAAAGCAACACTCAAGTGGTTTAAGGGGAAACATTTAAATGTCTTGGAATGGCCTAGTCAAAGCCCAGACCTCAATCCAATTGAGAATCTGTGGTATGACTTAAAGATTGTTGTACACCAGCGGAACCCATCCAACTTGAAGGAGCTGGAGCAGTTTTGCCTTGAAGAATGGGAAAAAATCCCAGTGGCTAGATGTGCCAAGCTTATAGAGACATACCCCAAGAGACTTGCAGCTGTAATTGCTGCAAAAGGTATTGACTTTGGGGGGGGGGGGGGGGGGGGGGGGGTTGAATAGTTATGCACGCTCAAGTTTTCAGTTTTTTTTTCTTATTTCTTGTTTGTTTCACAATCAAAAATATTTTGCATCTTCAAAGTGGTAGGCATGCTGTGTAAATCAAATGATACAAACCCCCCAAAAATCAATTTCAATTCCAGGTTGTAAGGCAATAAAATAGGAAAAATGCCAAGGGGGGTGAATACTTTTGCAAGCCACTGTATGTGTATACATGTGTCCTCTGTTCCCCATTGTCATTGTCGATAATTGTCCTATGTCCGTTGGTCTCGTGAGTACTTTGTATTACGGGTTACATATCGTGGAATTGTGCACTTGTTATTACAGGTCTCGTCCCGTGTATTATTTAGAGGTTTAAACCTCGCTCTTTTGTTTGGGTTTCATCCCTTTGTTATAAATTATATATACGTGTTTGTTTTGGGCTTCGTCCCCATCGCTTTTCATTACGTACCTTGTGTTGGGTGGAGTAAAATAAAAACCCTATTACGTATTCCTGCGCCTGTCTCCTATCATTATACAACATGACCCTCTTAAATGAAAGGCAGAGCTGGCGACCATCGAAATGACAGTCCAGCATCACAAGGACTGTCTCTCTAGACTCGGCAGCGCCATGTGCTGGCAACCATCCTGCGTTTGGAGGGGAATGTGCAGTCCCTCCAGCCTCCAGCACAGGTTCCGCACCAGCCCCCACACCACCACTACCGCCTCCGTCCCATCTGAGCCGGTCCGCGGAATACCCCTGTCCCTCCCGGAGCGCTTTGACGGCGCCAGCGAGATGCAAGGGATTCCTTCTGCAATGCGACCTGTATCTCACTCGCTACGCCGAGGCTGTCTCCGGGAAGACATGGTTGTCACAGTCATCTCGGCACTGACAGGATGGGCCCTTGCCTGGGGTGCCGCGGTCTGGGAAACGGGCGGACCCTCCTTTTCTGTCACCTCAACCAGTGTGTTTTCCCATTAAATACCTGAATACCAAAGCCCCTCACTCCCGTTAGCTCTGATTGATTCCGGAGCTGCTGGGAATCTTTTAGATAGCGCACAGGCCACTGCATTACGCATTCCTTTGGTTCCCCTACAGTCACCCATTCGGTTCGAGCCCTGGATAATCGTCCAATAGGGACAGGGCTCGACATCACATCACTGTTCCCGTTTCTCTGCTGACCCATGACACTCATTTAGAATAGATCACCTTTTTGATTATAGACACCCCCACGCACCCCGTTGTTTTAGGTCTCCCCTGGTTGAGTTGGCATAACCCTGTTAGTTCCTGGTCTGAGAGGAGACTGCTGGGTTGGTCGCAGGACTGTCAGGGGAGGTGTCTCGCTCATGGCTGGAGACACTAATACTAATACCAGCAATCCTCCAGACACCTTTTTACCTTTCCCATGGTTTAGTTTGTGCCAGAATTTGATCGTATGTTTTCGTGAGGAAGAGTTGAGCTTGAGCTCCAGGTTGAATGGACAAACTAGACTCATACAAATATATATCATACTTTTCGTTTGTGTCATCCTGCTTAGTGAAATAGATAGCGTACTGTTAAGTATAGTAAGAACCACTAGCATCGTTGTGATTGAAGTAGAATCCAACCCATGAGTAATATAACTTATCAGTGTTCCAATCGGTGAAGGTCTTACTGATGAATAGGCGAGCACAAGCGTAGCCGTCTTTAGTGTGGAGCTGCAGACTGGCAACCCTCATACCCCTTTATGTCAACAGGAACCTTTCTGTCTGCGTCATCATACTGAGGTCCGCTCATGAAGACTTTTGACCCATCCTTGGACTGGAGCTTGACCTGTAGGCCGTGGTTAAGGGACTGTTTGGTTTTATAGGTTCCGTAGCTGTGCTTGTCAAGAGGGAGGGACTTTAGCCCATCCGAGCCGGGAGTACCCACTTTCTATGGATTTCACCTGGAGCACAACAGCATAGCACTCCGTGTGTTGGTCATTCACCACTGCCCCTTCCATTATAGCAGTCATTCTGCCTGCGTCTTCAACCTTGAATGTGCTATCAGTGGTGAAGCAGGTCTTTGTGAAGGATCTGGAGTCTACGTCATAGCCGGCAACGTACAGAAACACGTTCACACTGTCCACCCTGTTTTGCGAGAGGGTCCTGATCTCCCTCAGGAGGGCGGGGCTGATCTGGTAGGTGTTATCGGGGTCATACGCACTGCCTCCTCGAGAGGGCTGTGTTATGTAGACTGCCTCTAACAGTGGACTGTTGGGGCTTGTTCTGACAACTACCCTGTCCATGTTCCTCTCTAAGTTTCCTGAGGTAAGGTAATAGCTGCGAGTGACATAAGGATGGAGTGGGTATGCTGTTGGTGTGTTGATATTTCCGACTGTGTAGTAACGCTGTCTGTTCTGATCTTGCAGTGGTGGAAAAACATGTTCATAGTTATTAAAGTGATGAGTTCAGGTGCATCCTATTTCCATTGATCATCGTTGATATGTTTCTACAACTTGATTAGAGTCCACCTGTGGTAAATTGAATTGATTGGACATGATTTAGAAAGGCACATACCTGACTATATAAGGTCCCACAGTTGACAGTGCATGTCAGAGCAAAGACCAAGCCATGAGGTGGAAAGAATTGTCCGTAGAGCTCCGAGACCGGATTGTGTCGAGGCACAGATCTGGCAAAAGGCTCCAAAAAAATTCTGCAGCATTGAAGGTCCCCAAGAACACAGTGGCCTCCAACATTCTTAAATGGAAGAAGTTTGGAACCACCAAGACTCTTCCTAGAGCTTGCCGCCCGGCCAAACTGAGCAATCGGGAGTGAAGAACCCAATGGTCACTCTGACAGAGCTATATAGTTCCTCTGTAGAGATGGGAGAACCTTCCAGAAGGACAACCATCTCTGCAGCACTCCACCAATCAGCCCTTTATGGTAGAGTGGCAAGACAGAAGCCACCCCTCAGTAAAAGGCACCTGACAGCCCAATTGGAGCTTGCCAAAAGGCACCTAAAGGATTCTCAGATCATGAGAAACAAGATTATCTGGTCTTATGAAACAAAGATTGAACTCTTTGGCCTGAATGCCAAGCGTCACGTCTGGAGGAAACCTGGAACCATCCCTACGGTGAAGCATGGTGGTGGCAGCATCATGCTGTGGGGATGTTTTTCAGCGGCAGGGACTGGGAGACTAGTCAGGATCGAGGGAAAGATGAACAGAGAAAAGTACAAAGAGATCCTTGATGAAAACCTGCCCCAGAGCGCTCAGGACCTCAGACTGGGGCGAAGGTTTACCTTCCAACAGCACAACGACCCTAAGCACACAGCCAAGACAACGCAGGAATGGCTTCGGGACAAGTCTCTGAATGTCCTTGAGTTGCCCAGCCAGAGCCCAGACTTGAACCCGATCGAACATCTCTGGAGAGACCTGAAAATAGCTGTGCAGCGACGCTCCCCATCCAACCTGACAGAGCTTGAGAGGATCTGCAGAGAACAATGGAAGAAACTCCCCAAATACAGGTGTGCCAAGCTTGTAGCGTCATACCCAAGAAGACTCAAGGCTGTAATCGCTGCCAATGGTGGTTCAACTAAGTACTGAGTAAAGTGTCTGAATACTTATGTAAATGTGATATTTCAGTTTGTTTTATTTTATACATTTGCAAACATTTCTAAAAACCTGTTTTTGCTTTGTCATTATGGGGTATTGTGTGTAGATTGATGAGGGAAAAAAACGATTTAATCAATTTTAGAATAAGGCTGTAACGTAACAAAATGTGGAAAAAGTAAAGGGGTCTGAGTACTTTCGAAAGCACTATATATACAGAAGTCTACTTTTAACAATTGCCACTGAAATTGTACTGAAACACATTTAGTTGAGGAACAATGCAGATGCAAAGTTTGGTAACACAATGACAGTAAAATCTCCCTCAGTTTTTTATGTGACCACGTTTTCCAAAACTCTGTAAAATATCTACTCTGAATTAAGATTCAAAGATGTCTGCAGAAAGAATGGTGTGTCAGCTATGATATAACACCTTGAGTTTGATAAAAAAAACTATTTTGGTTATTGAACTACAGTAAGTGAAGTGGATCAACACCCGGTAACAGATTGACGGTAACAGAATTTCATCATGGGTCCCTGATCTGTACTACACAGAAATGCATAGTTATGGATATGAATGCCATTCTCTTCATGGTGATGTATCCTAAATAGGTACACAAAGGTAGAAACATTTAATATCGTCCTTTGCATGTTTGGGTATTATTCTACACGTTGACTATTATTCTAATGAGCTCCTTCCCCTAACAATACCAAAATGTAGACGTCTATGTTCACAAGTTTTGACATCACAGTACATCACAGTAGAGCATAGTATAGTACAGCACAGCACAGTAGAGTACAGCACAGCAGAGTACATTTGAGCACAGTACAGTAGAGTACACTACAGTAAAGTAGAGTACAGTAGAGTACACTACAGTAAAGTAGAGTACAGTAGAGTACAGTACAGTAAAGTAGAGTATAGTACAGCACAATAAAGAAAAGTACAGTAGAAAACAGTACACTCCAGTAGAGTAGAGTATGTTACATTATACTGTACTCTACTCATGTGTGCCCTACTGTACAGTACTGAACTCTACTCTACTGTACTCTACTGTTCTGAACTATACTCTATGTTTCTTTACTGTACTGTACTTTACGGTGTTGGGCTGTACTGTACTGTTCTCTATGGCAACTGTGGTTTGTGACTACTGTGATTTGCCATTGTGGCCAATTCAATTGAAGTTACTGATTTGGTAACAGAGTGACACGTTTTTATCACTTAATAATTCATAAACAAAATTGATATCAGTTAAAACACTATAACTAATTGGTAGGTCTACCTTGACTTGTTACTTGTGTGAACTTTCATAATGCTCCCTGATGAGGGAGAGAGGAGAAAATATTGTAAAGATATGTGGGTTTTTGGTAACAGAATGACAAGACAGTAGGCAATATTTCTTAAACTTACAGAAGGCAAAACATTTCTGAAAAACTAAATATAAATGTTGATATTAGTTGGCAGGGGCCTTTACTTCAACATTATTGTGTTTTGATGTATTTCTAATACCGTTTAAGACTTTTTCTAGCAGATGTTTTTTGAGACCACTTTTCAATTTGTGTGACCAGAAATCAAACCCTTTGCTTATTCCACATGTTTTGTATGGAAAATGGTTGAAAAATGTATCTATGCCTTAATTTCCCAAAAATATAGACTCAGCTTTAATTTTACATGAAATGTTATATGCTCCTATAAACTTCAAATGTTGGTGCCCATGTGTCCTTTTATATGGAAATTACCCTGAGCAGGGGAACATAACCAAGGTGTTTTCCCAGAGTAGCTAGCTAAGTGAACCTCTAACTATTGGATGCAGCCACAAAATGTTTGACACCACTCAAGTTAATAACTACATTTCACAACATTAACTGAAATTCACTGGAACTGCTTTTGGTGGAGGAACCTCCGAGGTGGTTAGCTGGGGTTAGTGCAGCCTTGTGCTCATCCATGTTTTGTTGTGTGTTCTCTTCACCTCTGGTAATCGGTTAGAGATTGACTCTATGAAACATTTAAGATCGGCTGCATGTGTAAAGGGGTCAGAGAAAGTTGAGAGAGAGTTTAGATGAATCACTAATTAACTTAATTGCCACATCTGAGTGGGATAGAACCTGATTGATAGAACACATTTTCAACATGGAGGTTAGCCTATATCCCCACAAAGCAGGGATGTGTTGGCTGCTGAATCAAGAAGGAAATGGGGAAAGAACCAATAAGATACAAATCTCAGAGAGCGTGTGAGAGAGAGAGACAGAGAGAGATAAGGTGGTGCTGGGAAGCGGTATGAGGAAATGGTAATGAGTCTCGTCATTCTCCCTTAGTTTGACAGACCACCACCTCCCTCTTCTGTTCTTCTCCCATCACTTCTGCTTTTCATTCCCACCAAATGAGCGTGAAATGGTTTGTCCAGAATACAAAGCAGCCATGGCAGGCCCTTTCTCCCTCTCCCTCACCCTCTTCCTCCTTCCTCCCGTGCAATGCTAAACGCTGACATTTACTGTAAACAGAGATGTAGAACCCTATGTGGAAAGGGTTCTTCATATAACCCGAAAGGGGTCTACTTGGAACCAAAAGGTTCTACCTGGAATAAGGTATCGAATTAATTTGATAAATTCAAATTGATGTTTTAGCACGATATTCCAAATGTCTGTATCAAAATAATTTTTAGCATTTAGGTCGTCTTGTTCTCATGTTGTCTTTTTGGTCTTGTCTCCTTCACTCCCTTTGTGCTGTAAAGCACCTTCCCATTTAAACACACACACTAAGCCCCTCCCCCTGCCACTCACAACAACAAAGATGAGACATCACTTCTTTCTCTCTGACAAGCGGTTTCAACTCGCTATTGGCATTTGAGGTTTGGTCCAACAGAATCAGTCATATGGACTGAAACACAATGAGATATTATTTTACTGTAATAGAGGAGAAGTTAACCTTTCTAATGATACCTTTTTATGTCTTAACTCCTGAAATTGAGCGCAAAGCAGACACTACTAAAACGAGAGTATCAATGAACATTGATTCTGGAAAACCGCTAGCAGCATTTTAGCCAAAGACTGTTATACTAGCTGTCTAGTCTGTGTTTTATACAATAAGCATAAAACACAGTTCTATAAGGAATTGGCAACTCGTTCTCATTCTGAGAAATAAGGTAGGCCACTTGATTTCAACATCTGAACAAGGTGGACAGGCTAGCATGCTGTTCAAACAGTTGGAGACAGACAGAAGGGTGTGTTCTACCTTGTTAGCTAGCAAAAAGGTCCAAGTTGGTTAAACTTGAAATATAAAGATCAGCTGGCTACTCAGTAGCACGTAGGCTTGGGGTTGAGCGGTTGTTTATGAGACACGTGTACATTTTCTATAATGCCTGCTACAAGAAGTTACTCATTCTTAGTGAATGTGCATTATGCATGGTTCTGGTTAAATTTGTAACAAAAAGGGCATTTTCATAGACAGACTTGAAAGCCAGATCAGTGATTATTGCAATTAATGTAGATTAAACTATTTTGATAAGTGGGTCTTATGGTTGTGGAATGCTTATATTTAGCCTAGGTATTTAGCCTAGGATATATTAAGATTCAGAACGTCTGAGAGAGATATGCCACACAACTGCACTCTTAGAAAAAAGGTGCTATCTAGAACATAAAATGGTTCTTCGGCTGTCCCCATAGCAGAACCCTTTGAGGAACCCTTTTTGGTTCCAGGTTAGGGCTGGGCGATAAAAATAATATCTTCAAATTTATGGCCGATTCACGATATATATCTCGATTTTTTATAATTTTTTCTCTACATAAGCTTTGTTCTGCAATTAATGGTCAAATACACTGCATTTCTAACAGTCAGCAATAACCTAATGAATTCAGGGCTTGTTTGTTTGTATGTGTGAGAGAGAGAGAGAGAGAATGTGTGTGCATGTGCATGCGTGGGTTGTGCCTCCTCGTGTGAACATAAGTCTCTGCTGGACAGAAGTATGTGCAGTGCTGTGACCTTGTGGCACACTAGTCAATTCCATTTCTCTTCTTCACCAGGGATGACCCTTTCCACAAGGAATCCTATTAATATCTTATTACTGTAATATATGAATGAGTACTAACCAGCAAATAGCATTTGGTCTAGACTAGAGGAACTACAAATTCACTGTAATTATCCAGTAGGCTATAGTATAATGGGGGGAGTTGTTCAAAATTGATTAAAAATAATATACATTTAACACAGATTAAGCCTCACCGCAATAGCCACAAAACCGCTAAATGTCGTTTCCATTATAGCGATGACCAATGATGACACATTAATGTTGCATGTGAATTCCATGGTTGCCTGGGAAGTGCCATAAAACATTAGAGAGTGGTATGTGAAAAGGTCAGGTCTTCACCACATTCCAGCAGCATAGGGATGTAGGAGAGAGAGAGGCTTTGTGTCTTCTGATCGATTAGCTGAGTGGCATCTATCACCTATGACTCCTCAGTCTAAACACTAATGGGAAAGAAAGGACTTTAACACAGCCCAAGACATTAGCTGTTTGGCCCACTAATCACAGTCGACAAAAATACAGACTAGCCAGATAGGCCACAACTTCTGAAGCTGTGCGTGTGTGAGTCACAAGGTGGAAAGTGACAGGTTCTAAGTCTGGGTTGAGTAGGCAGAGTGAAGAACAGTCAGTCAACAAAATGACAGGTTAACACATTTATTTTAAGGCATGGTTTTCATCACGGTTCCAGCACACTTCCTTGTCTCAATTTAATTTCTTTGTCTCCATACTTCGTTGACATAAATATAATTTTTGTTTAAGTTTAGCTTTAAAAACCTAGTTAGACCCAACATAGAAACATACAAACCAAGACAAAGAAAACAAAGGGGCACAGGGAGTGGCACAGCCCAGCAGGCAGGTGGCCATCTTTTTTAGCCATGTGCTCTCTCACTGAATGCATCAGCCATAAGCTCTCTAACACAAGGCTCCGCCATGCCTCCGGACTGCATTACTTCCTGTGGGCGGGGGGTATAAATACATTCAGCTCAAATCACATGACCAGTCAATTAGCCAATATAAATGGTTGTTTCTGATTACATGCACATGAGTCACACCTGTCACGTGTGTATGTGTGTGTGTGGAGGCTTGTCCTCTCTCAAGGTCTGGCTTTAATCATCATCATCTGACAATCTCTTAGGCTCTAATTGGGTATTGGTGTGTTTACCACTGTGTCCAGATGTTATTGTGTATTCAGCCTGTGTGGAGACTGCACTAGAAAGTCATCCTCAGACCTTAGCCTATAGTTTGTTCACATTGAAGAACACACTGTTCAGATGCTAGTGACAGTGAGTAGGAGATAGTGGGAGGACCAAAACGTGTGTCTGTAAATGGGAGTGAGAGGAAAGCAAGCAGCAGAGGGAGTATTTGGGAGAGTGAGTTATCATATTATGGGAGAGGGAAGAGACAAGAGAAGATAGAGAACTGGAGAGGGCTAGAAAGGGGATAATGAACCAGGGTGTTTGTGTGTGTTATTGGCAACTACTGCGTGTTATAGAGAGTGACTGGGTTTTTTTTTTTTTTAATTTAAAGTTTTATTAAGTTTTCAATCAACCAACCAAACACATTCCACATTCACAGATGTGAATTAATAAAAATAAAAAAAAAATAAAAATAAAAAAAAATTGTTTTATATATGTATATATATATATATACACATATATACATACATACATACATACATACATACATACACACACAAATAATAATTATAACAAAATTTAAATTATAGAACTTGCAGCAGCACTATCAAGGTTCTTATTAGCTATTTCCAGCCTTAGCTGAGATGACGAGCCAATAATTAGTTTTTAGGTTTTACAGCACCTTACACAACACGCATCTGCCCATCTCCCTGATTCCCCCATTCACTCTGTCCAATTTGAAATATAGTTGAGTAGTGGAGACCAGAGTCTATCAAACTTGGGCTGTCTCTTGTGGAGGTCATAAGTGAGCTTTTCAAGAGGGAGAAAGTCAACAATCTGGTCAATCCACATTTTAAATGTAGGAGAAGTATTAGAGGCCCACAATAGAAGAATACATTTCTTAGCAAAGTATGTAATGGTCATGAGCAAATTTTCTCTGTCAGGATCAAGAACAAAGTCCTGCTGGGCATTAAGAAGATAGAGACACGGGGTCATATCAAACTGTACATCTAGTATTTTCTGTGCAGCAGTATGTATAGATTGCCAAAATCTGGCAATCTCTCTGCAGCTCCAAAATACATGCATATAGGTTCCACTTTCAGAGGTACATCTATTACAATTAGGAGAAATGTCTGTTTTCATTTTATGGAGTCTCAGGGGAGTGTAATAAAATTTGTACAAAAATTTGTAATTAGATTCTTTCATTTTTACATTAGTAGAGGAGCAGTATACCCTGTCGCAAACCTCCGCCCATAACTCATCACTGATAGTCAGACCAAGGTCCTTTTCCCATATTATTTTCAAAGGAGTAAAGGAGGATCCTCCTTTCTCAGAAAGGAGTCTATAGATATAGGATATTTTGCCTTTAATGGATTGTGCTGTGACAAGAAGGGTTTCAACTTCATTCAACTGAGTTCTAAACCTCCTCTTGGAAGTAAATGAGGAGATGACATGTCTAATTTGTAGATATTTAAAAAAATGGGATCTTGGCACATTGAATTCATTGCAGAGCTCTTGAAAGGATTTCAGTGTAGTGGTCTTCTGATGAAATAGGTCTGAAAAGGTCCTGATTCCTAGAGTATGCCAAAGATTAAAGTTGGCATCTCTCAGGGCTTTTGGCAAGTCTGGGTTGCCTACTATAGGCGAGTGAGAACATATTTGGGAGGAGATGCCCAAGTATTTCTTACAGTCCCTCCACGCTCGTAGGGTACTGTAAATCACAAATGTTTTGGCTATGTTGCCCACTTCACTAAAGTTATCAATGAATATAGTTGAGCTTAGTGGCAATGAACCACAAGATTGGGCTTCTATCTGGCTCCACGTTGACTCTTGTCTGTTTGTGATC
The DNA here is from genome assembly GCF_964263955.1 of Coregonus lavaretus. Taxonomy (NCBI): domain Eukaryota; kingdom Metazoa; phylum Chordata; class Actinopteri; order Salmoniformes; family Salmonidae; genus Coregonus; species Coregonus lavaretus. Next base: position 13,850,061 of record NC_140015.1, on the reverse strand, counting down.
CATGTTAGCATGTTGCGGATTTGGGCAGACCAGTAGTACAATTGAAGGGAGGGAAGGGCAAGACCACCCTTAGATTCAGGTTTCGATAGAGTGGAAAGCTTGATCCTAGGTTTTTTATTGCCCCATATAAATTTGGTGATGCTTTGGTTAATTGTTTTGAAAAAGGAAGCTGGGAGATAGCATGGGAGCATCTGAAATAAATAGTTCAGTCTAGGGAGGATGTTCATACGGATTACATTAATTCTTCCTACTAAGCTAATTGGGAGGGAGATCCAGGTTTGGAGGTTGTTCTTGATTTGATCCAGGAGTGGAAGATAATTCTCTTTGAAAAGCCTATTCAGATCTGGTGTTATGAATATCCCAAGGTATTGAAACCCCTGTGTCTTCCATTGGAATGGGCATAGTGTCTTCATAGAGCTGGTGAGTATAATATTGAGAGGGCAGACAGTGGATTTGTTAAAATTAATCTTATAACCTGAAAACGTGCCATACTGAGCAATTGTATCTAAGATGGGAGGAAGGGATTTCTCAGGGTTGGATATGTAGAGCAAGACATCATCCGCGTAAAGCGAAATCTTGTGCTGCAGGCCGCCTGCAGGAACACCCATAATACTTGGATTGCTCCTTATCAACTCTGCCAGAGGCTCCGCCCCCAACAAGTAGAGCAGGGGGGACAGCGAGCACCCTTGTCTTGTGCCCCGTCCCAAAGGGAATCTGTCAGAGTTCAGTCCGTTAGTAGTCACCATGGCATTTGGATGAGAGTATAGTGATTTGATCCATTTAATAAAGTTTGGGCCCATGTTGAACTTCTCTAAGACTGAGAACAGAAAGCTCCACTCCATCCTGTCGAACGCCTTCTCAGCATCCAGTGAAGCCAGCAGGACAGGGGTCTTCTGTGCGTTTACTTGATCAATAATATCAAAAAGACGGCGAATGTTATCAGAAGAGTATCTGTCTCTAATAAATCCCGTCTGGTCCGCTTTTATTATTTTGGGAAGAAGAGTGTTTAGTCTTTTGGCGAGCAATTTGGTGATTATTTTGTAGTCGAAATCCAACAAGCTTATGGGCCGGAAGGAGGAGCAGGATAGGGGATCCTTGTCTTTTTTGAGCAACACTGTAATGCGAGCTGTGTGCATTGAGTCTGGGAGAACTCCGTTTTTGCAAAAATCCTCCAGCATTGGCATGAAAATAGGGCTAAGCTGGGGCCAAAAAGCTTTGTAGAACTCTCTGGGGAATCCATCTGGGCCTGGGGACTTGTTAGGTGGCATGGAGGTAATTGCCTCCAGGATCTCCTCAGGAGTGAAGGGGGAGTTGAGATCTTCTTGGTCGGTCTCTGATAGTTTAGGTAGCGAGATTCCCTCTAGGAAGGAGTGGAGTTCTGCCTCCGTGTGTTTTCTCTCAGAGGTATATAGTTTGCAGTAAAAATCATGAAAAGTTAAATTGATCTTTTTTGGATCATATGTGACCTCATCCTCTGCTGTTCGGATAGCCATAATTGTACGCTCTGACTGCTCTTTTTTTAATTGATAAGCAAGCAATCTACTAGGCCTATTGCTATACTCATGGTATTTCTGTTTAGTAAAGAAAACTTTTTTTTTAATCTCCCGAGTATGGTCCAAATTCAGTTTGGCTTTGGCTGCTTTAAGTTGACTCCAGGAGGTGCTGTCTGGGGATTGTTTATGTACTTTTTCACAGCGTTCCAGCTCCCTCTCCAGATCTAGCCTGTGTGCTTCCATTGCTTTTTTCTTAGAGGAAGCATATGCAATTAGATGACCTCTTAGTGTGGCTTTAGCAGCGTCCCACATTGTGGCCGGAGAAACTGGAGAATCTTTGTTGTCTTGTGTGTAGTTGTCTATCCATGTAGTTACCAATGTATGGAATGCTTCGTTTGATAGCATGGAGGTGTTGAATTTCCAGCTCTTTGATCTCGGGATGTTTTTGCAGAGGTCAAAGCGGAGGTGGACAAAGGCGTGATCCGAAAGCGCTATGGGTCCGATTGTACACGTGGCTGAATTTATGAAACTCTTTGGGATAAAAATGTAATCTATACGGGAGTAGGTGTTATGGACATTAGAGTAGTATGTATAGTCCATAGCTGAGCTATTAGTCTCTCTCCAGATATCTATCAGTCCCATCTCTTTAGTAAGAGAGTTCAACATCTTTGCAGATCTAGGATTTGTGGTGGTGATTTGAGATGATTTGTCTAGGGTTGGGTTCAGGGTACAATTAAAATCTCCGGCCAACACTCCAAAGGAAACACAATGCTCATTGAACAGAGTTATCATTTTCGACATAAAAGCAGGAGTATCTGTGTTAGGGGCGTATATGTTTAAGATAGTAATTGGTTGCCCATACAGTGACCCAGTTATCAAGATAAATCTCCCCTCCGGATCAGATATGTTTTTGTCAATTATGAATGGAACATTCTTATGGATAAGTATTGCTGTACCTCTACTGTTGGATTTGAAAGATAAGAAATACACCTGTCCCACCCAAGCTCTGCGGAGTTTGGCATGTTCAGCATCACAGAGGTGTGTCTCTTGCAATAGCGCGATGTCTGCTTTTTCCTTTTTTAGAGCACATAGTATCTTTTTCCGTTTTATTGCATGGCCTAGACCGTGGCAGTTCCATGTCAATAGATTTAAGGTACTAGTCATCGTCATCGAACAGTAATCGAACTTTAGTGCAAGTCATCTCTGGGTAAAGGTGGATCGTAGTTACAGCTGCGTTCACATAAAAGGAAAATAAATGGTTTACATAAAATAACAATCTCTGAACACCCCAGCCGAGTTCCCAAACAACTCGACATATCCCGTTGGATCTATTACCTCCCCGCTCAGTCACAATTCTGTGTTCCAACAAAAAAAAAGACCGGGAACAGTTAGCAACGCACAACGTCTCCCCCTCCCCACCAAAGAAATGCCTCATCCTCTCCGCCCGCATTGAGTAACTGACAACGTAGCCCCCGTCCAGACCACATTAAGAAAGGGAGAAAATAAAATCAATAGCCCAGCCTACATACAGTAGGCCTAAGTTATAATATGGGGCCTATCCCTCTCAGCTAAAGGAACATAAATATAGATTGGACGGCTATAATGAAATTTAGCAGGGCGGTGGGTCTTTGGATATCGGCTATATGTTGTCTTACCTCCTTTAGTAATAACAGTAATCGCATTAATCGCATTTAGTCAATGGTCCATTTCTCATTGACCGGGGTTGTCTTTCAAAAAACGTTTTGCCTCTTCGGGAGTTTTGAAGTGTCGCAGGGCTCCTTGGTGAAGAATCCTGAGCTCGTTTGGGTATTTGAATCCCCTAAAGATGCCTCGGTCAATGGAGCATTTCTTCACCTCGTCAAACTCTCGGCGCTTTCGGCGTATTCCAGCTGACAGGTCCTGGAGTAAGGTGAGTTTGGCGTTTCCCACTGTAATGGTGTTGGTTTTCGCCGCCTGTAGGACTCGTTCCTTGTCGGTGAATCTCAGGAAACGTATGGTGATTGGGCGCGGTGGTTGTCTGGCTGCTGGTGGGGGCCTCAGTGCTCGGTGAGCTCTCTCGAGTTCTATGGGCCTGTCGGTGGACAGGTGGAGCCACTCGGGAAGTTTGTCTTGCAGGTAGCGGATCAGTGGCATGTTTCCCTCTTCTTTTTCGCCCAGATTTAATAGAACACAATTATTCCTTCGCCCCCTGTTTTCCAGGTCCTCTGTTTTCTCTTCCAGCTGCTCTATTTTTTTTTTAGCATATGCTATTGTTTCCATGGCGTCTGTCAATAAGTTTTCCGTGGATAGGATTCGCCCCTCTACCTCGTCCAGGCGCCCCGCGTTTATGGTTATCTTGTTGTTTATGTCAGGCAAGGCATTTTCCAGGATTGTCACCTTGCCCCCTATCGCACTGAGCTGAGCGTTAATGGCATCTAGTTTAGTGTTGAGTTCTGTACGTTGGGATCTCAGCTCAGAAAAGATGTCTTCGACAGAGTGCGAGGTTGGCATTCGTTGGGCCTCGGGGGGGGACGGGTCCTCTTTCTCCTGGCTAATGGCGCTAGCTTTTTCTGAAGCTAGCTGCTTCTTGGAGGCTTTTTCCGTCGCTAGTACTCGAGTCCGGGTAAAAATGTCACCTGTAGTGTTGCCTTTTGAAGCCGCCATGACTTTTTGACTAAAGCTAAATGAGTTTAAACTTGAAGTGGAGGTAAGATTAGGAATTGGAAACTACTTGTGCGGAGCTCCTAGTTCATGCGGCCATCTCGTTCAAGGGTCACGTGATCCCCGACTGGGGGTTTTTGCAGGGAGAGGAAGCCCCCTGATGTTTGACCTTGGTCCATAACACTCCTGTAGAGGAGGGAGTAGCGGGGGTGTGGAGGTCCACTCTGTCAAACGCAGAGCTCAGTGTGAATGCTGTAATGGCTGGGAAACATGTTTCCTCTACCACCCATAATGAGCAACATTGACACACATAGGCACTCACACACGCATGCACACACAACCACACTCACGCACAAACACACACAAACAAAAACACACAGAGGGTGAAAATGCACCTCCATATCCCTCTCCCTCCTCCCACTTCCTCTTACCTCCCCCAGTTACTAGGAAACCAGAAACACGTGATCTCACCAGTGTTGTTGTGGTTGCTGGGAGGTTGAAGTGGGGTGGGGATTGGCAGTAAAGGGGAATGTGAAGACAAGAAGCCGGCTTCAATCAGCTCTTGTGAAATAAAGCGGTGGAACGAAACATCGGTGCTGCCTATCACACTGGCATCTCCACGGCAATACCACTGCACTCACCCATTCACTCACTCATTCACTCACTCACTCACTCACTCACTCACTCATTCACTCACTCATTCACTCACTCACTCACTCACTCACTCACTCACTCATTCACTCACTCACTCACTCACTCACTCACTCACTCACTCACTCTTTCACTCACTCACTCACACCCTGCACTGGCCAATTACCTCTAC
>NC_140015.1:13708851-13844905 GCF_964263955.1 Coregonus lavaretus | reverse complement strand
TGGTGAGACTGGAGAGGAGAGAGGAGAGGAGGACAGGTGTGCTGCAGGTGAGAGCTGGGGGAGGATGGGGGGTGTTTAGTGAGGGAGGAGTGTGTGTAGGTCTGGAGGGGGTCTCGTATGTCAAGGCAGGACTGGTCTATGTTTGTTGTGGTTGTTGTGGTGACAGGCTTCATGCGTTTGGCAGGTGTAAGGCGACATTCTTGTAGAGTGTGTATATGTGTGTGTACAGGTGTATGGAGAGAGATGGAGGTAGACTGACTGGGAGAAAGATTGAGGAATAGAGCGAGAGAGACTGAGTGAGAGAATGACGGAATGAGGAGGGGGGGGGGGGGAGGAAAGGAGAGAGCGCAGCCTGCTTTGCATGCAGGTCAGGCAGAACGGAGCTCCAGTCTGTGAGGCTCTGTCCTTCTGTCAGAGAACCCTGCCTGCCTATGGCCCTCTCCCACACAGAGGTGCAGTGTGTGTGTGTGTGTTTACACAGGACAGTGAGGCTGGAGGGGTTGTGGTGTATGTGTGTTTTCGTGTTTGTGTATGTACACCATGGCAGGGGAGAGATAGATGGGAGAGGGAGGAGGAGGGGGAGGGTTAACAGCATACATTTAATCCCTGGTCCCCACCTCTAATCCTGCATGGAGGTGCAGGCAGGTCTGCAACCTGAAACACATGGGTAGTACATATGTAATTCAGCAGGGGTGTGTGGTAACTGGGGGGATAAAGATGTTTCAGCTTAGTACTAGGGCTGCTGGTGGAGTCATACTGTATGTATTAGCTAGTATGGATGACTGGTGTGTGGTGACTATGACACATCTGGGGCTGAGGAGGTGGCTGCAAAGTGTTGACTTGTCTAGGTATGCTGAGAGGGGTTTGGCACAGAGTGGGAGTTTTGGGGGGTTCATTTATTTTCAATTAGTATGCTGTATATAAAGGTTATAATTGGTCAGAAACTATACTTCAAGGTAAACAAAACAGCTTTATAGTACTGAAAGCATAGTGTTGTTGTTACCTTAGAATCCACTGACCTGTGCTATCTATCACACGGCAGCAGTATTTGCGACTCAAAGTCCAATCTGTAGGATGGCCAATCAAGGTGCAGTTCAAACAACAACAGGAGCTGAAATGGTGGAGAAAGAGAGGCTGTTTACTCTGACCTTAGATCTGTAAACAAGACTCATTACATGACAGCCCACAGAACAGGCACATGCACAATAAACATTCTCACATTTCTAGTCTGTGAGGAAAACAACATTATTCAAGAGTTATTCACTTGCAGAAATGCTGCCTCTGAGCATCTGTCTGTCAGTTAGTTCCAGGGTTGTCAGGGGCAACCCCTGAGCCCAGGCAGTCTAGACTGAATGACTGACTGCCACATGAGCAGGTAGAATCTAACCCAGCCCATCCCACAGGCAGTAGAGCCTACCTCCTAGTCTAGTCATGACCTACTTTCCACATGGACACACACACACACACACATTTCCATCCTGCCGACACACAGGCACAAAGCTTTGGTTCACCTGACCTCCAACATAAAACCAATAGAATATAATTTAAGTCACTTATAGAATAGAGAGAAATGAGAGCAGCCAAGAGACCAGAGTTTAACTGAATGTGTTCTCTAGTAGACTCCGAGTTACATCAAGGTTATCCTATAGAGATAATTGTTTTGACATTAGTAACATCCAGCTCCCCAGTAAATGAATTATTTTGTGTCAGTGAAAGCAAAACTAGGTCTTCCTGGATCTGATCGTTCTAGCCTGTTCTGACAATGCTAGACATTACAATGAACTCAATCCCAACCTTTTATTTTAACTCATGCCCCATCCATCCTGTAATGCAAAGAAAAGGTTAACTTATCAGGGAGGCTCATCCGCATATATAATCAGCAGCCACCTATGTGATTCAGAGAAACAGAAAGTTCCAGACTGTTGTGTATCCTGGTTCCAAGCATGTTTGTGCTGTATAGCTGATTCCTGTCACAAACAGGTCTGGTAACAGGCTAGTTGTTGTTGCCATGGCAAGGCATTTTGTCGCTGTCCTGTGGGCGTATATTGTCCCTCTGGGAGAACACAGAGATCCAGGGTCACTTTGAAGCTGTGGGTGTAGTTGTTGCCATGGCAGGGAGTCTTAGCGGTGCTACCCGGTGCCCTGTGGTCATATATTGTCACTCTCTCCAGGTCATCACTTAGTCTCGACCGGATCATGAAAAATGCAGCTCCATTGATCAGCATGGGGTGTAGAGGTAGCTACTATTGTGTCAGTGTGCCTTCCTGCCCTGTACACCATGCTGCCTCCCTAGTCCATAGCCAAGCCCTGCAGGACTGTTTAACACTGTGTCAATGAGAGAGATAGAGGGAGGAACACCTTAGGCTTAGAGAGACTGGTATCATCTAGGTCAGGGGGGATTCCCATCAGCCATAACCAGCTCTCCAGCTAGCTAGCTGCCTTGGTTTTCATAGTTAAATGAATGTCGGTCATCTATTATAAATTACTACGCTGGGTGAGAGACAGACGGGGAGATGATAAAGTAACAATCAGTTGTAAATGAACTCTTTCTGATGTCCATAATAAAAATATGATGAGGTGATATCGAAAAGAAACACTGAGAAAGGGTTAGGTAGAGAATATCAGATGGCTAGAGAGAGAGAGGCAGGTGGAGAGAGGGAGCAGAAACGAAGAGAAAAGGAGAGAGAGAGGGGGCCTGTCTGCCGATGGATGATGGAGAAGTCTGGGAGACAGGCCAATATCTGAACGACTGACAGAGTGGCCTGTTTAATTCAATTTCACTTCTTTCATTTAATCCTGTCAAAAGCCACAGCCTGTAGCTAGTTCCTACTTGGTTTGAGTTGTAACATTACATTCACAAACAGATCCCCCCCTCACCCCCTCCTGCCCACATCCACAACACCTAATGCAAATCAATTACTAAGAACATTGTAACCTTCTTGTTGTATTAACGATTCCCTTAATGGGCTGTCAATATGTTCTGTGTTGGCTCTGATGGAGGATAATGACATGATGCTTGGGATAGTGTGTGTGTATGAGTGTGTGTGTGTGTGTCTGTGCTTTGTGTGTGTGTGTGTGGGAAGTGGGCAAGTAGGGTGTGTGCAGCATATTTTGGGCTGGGAATGGTCACACTTCTAAGAGCATTTGATGCTGGAGTGTCACTGTCAAGGGCTTTTGGGTTACGTATTTCAGCCACTCTCTCTATCTCTCCTCTTCTCTCCATCTCTTTCTCCATCTCTCTCTCTGTCTCTCTCTCTCCCTCACCCATCAAGCAATTTCTCCAAGAGTTACTTTTATTATTAGTTGTCAGATACTTGAGAGTAAATGTCTAACACCCCCCCCCCCCTCTCTCTCTCTCTGTCTGTCTGTCTGTCTCTCTCTCTCTCTCTCTCTCTCTCTCTCTCTTTTATTTTCTCTCTTTCTTTCTTTTTGTCTCTCCCCAGCAACAACCCAACTACTGGAGCTTTAAGGTCAGTGCTGTAAGTGACAGTGTCGCTGTGTCAGTTTGGTTTCTCCATCCACTGTGGTGTGTTCTTGTTGTGTGTATTTGTGTGTGTGTGGGTGTGTGTGTGTACCACCCCAGGCTCCTGTGGCACATCTCTCTCTCTCTGCCTGGTTTCTGCAGCAGCCCTGTGCCCGTCGCACCGCTGGCACGCAGACTCTCAGTTGGCATCTCTTGAGTCTCAGGCGGCGGCAGCAGCTTAAAGCCTTCAAGCTCCATTTAATCTGCAGGAAATGATTCTCCCAGGATTAATGCCACCTCAGTCAGTCAGTCAGTCAGCTAATGGCTAACATCCATGTGACCTTGCTAGAGTATTACTCAGGCTAACTGAGACGTTAAGAAGACATTACAGTGCCTTATTGCATTGTGGAAATATTGCTTTGACATGTCTCAGATGTCCTTAGATTTTACTGACATGCTTTGAGGTTAGATATGCAGTATTGAGGATAAATGTACAGTTATATGTCATGTATTGTTTCTGTTCTGTCTTGCCTGCGGATGCATCAGTGAGGGTATATCTGTTTTGCGTGTGACATTGAGGTAGTTGGAGTAGATGGAGTTTATGTGTATGTGTCATGCTGTGGATCTATGTGAGCTAACATGGTTTACAGGGTGTAAATGAGCTCCGTTGAGGGTTATATTTCATACATGTTGTCCAGTTGCTGCTGAGGCACAGCATGGATCTACACAGAGAGGCTTTCAGGAAGTATTGACATCTGTGTGGGAAGAGGCCTCGTCTGAGGTTTATGCTTCCCTGAAATATCATCTGGACAGGGTGGAAATGTCACCAGATATCGATATCCAGATTCCTGACCCATCTACCACACAGCTATGTAATTATTACACTGTCCAAAAAAGCTTTAAAAACCCTCTGACCTCGAGACATTTTTCTTTGCACTCCAAACAAACTCTAATCAGAGGCAGTCAGTCAGACAGGCTCTTTTCTTGGCTTGACTGCCCGCTGAAATTAGACAGTCATCAAATCGCTGTCACAATATTAGATTTTCTCTTCATTTTTCTACTTCCATGACTCATGGAAATATTTGATCAAGTGCTTGTTGAATAATGCTTGCCCACTTCTCCAGTGCTCCTCCACATAAATTACATCACAGTGTCTAAATCTGAAGATTAATATCATTAAAAGCCTACTGAATGAGTCACATTCTCAACAAGCTGAATTAGACAGAATTAAGTGAAGGAGGAGAACAGGTGATAAGAAGAAGTGGTAGAATCCAGCCCTATAGAGTTTTCTTTGCTGTCTGTATCAGACCTGAGTTAAAATACTATTTCAGGTATTTCAATTACTTTTCAGTACATTTCAAAACAAGTATTCAGATAACCTTTATTTTTTTTTAAACAAGTAGTTGAATATTGGAATGTATTTTGAAATACACTTGGAAAGAATTTGAAAATGCTCCAATACACTGACTCAAATTGTGATAAGGAGTCAGGCGCAGGAGGTTAAATCACAGAATAACAGGCTTTAATCCGCAAAATACAGGTTTACACACAAATGCGTCAAACACACTCCAGGGCACAAAACAGGTGCACTGGAAAATACAAGGCACACGGGAAAAATCTCCCATCTAACAAAATACACGAGCTCCACCGAGCTTCACTAACCTTCACAATAAACAATCACCCACAAGGACAAGGGGGCAGAGGAAACACTTATACACCGACTAATTAGGGGATTAGAACCAGGTGTGTGATGACGAGACAAGACAATTGTGATGATGATTGGGGTGGCAGTGGTTAGTACTCCGGTGACGACGAACGCCGAAGCCTGCCCGAACAAGCAGAGGAGGCAGCCTCGGCCGAAGTGGTGATAGTAGCCCCCCCCCCCCGAGTTTTATTGCGCAATCCCCCGCCCGATGAGGTGGTAATTTAGTCACCTGCGTTTTAGAGAACGTTTGCGCCAGATCGAGGTATTCAGGGGGAATGCGCACGGTGGAGGTACTGTCTGGACTTTCCACCGTGGTTGCACCAACGGAAACACCTAGACACCTACCCTGACACTCTCGCGACCACCCCGTGAGAGCCCTCTGCGGCCATGAGAAGGTGGGGTTGTGGAGTGCTAGCCAAGGGATACCTAATACCACAGGGAAAGCAGGAGATTTAATAATCGAAAAAATTACCTGCTCAAAATGAGTCTCCTAGGTGATCATGGTGACTGGTATCGTGACTTCCGTAACAAACCCGGACCCTATTGGTCGACTATCGAGTGCTCTGATGGGGAGTGGAATGGATAGGGGAACCAATGTTATGCCTTGACGGCGTGCGGATGCCCATAAAGTTCCCAGCTGCGCCTGAATCGACTAGTGCCTTACACTGGGGAACTACCATGAGATCGGGAAAGTGGATAGGTAGGATACAGTGTGCAGCAGTGGGCTCTGAACAAGTGTGGGTGTTCGATACCTGGGGTGATGTGTGAGTGCCCTGCCTGCCGCCTCCCGGCCCAAAAGAGTGTTGACTACGATGTGTGGTGTATTGTCCCTTTGTGCCACCAGAGTGGCACTGTCGCTGTCCTCCTCCGCTCTCTTGGCCGGCGGCTCCACCAAGCTCCATCGGCTCGGGATCCGAGTCGTCTGGGGTGAAAACGGGCAGACCCCCACCAGGACGTCCTCTGGCTGCCAGCAGGTTGTCCAAACGAATGGCCATGTCCACCAGTTTGTTGAAGGACAACATGGTGTCTCGGCAGGCTAGCTCCCGTATGATGTCCTCCCGCAGATGGCACCGGAAATGGTCGATCAGGGCCAACTCGTTCCACCCGGACCCCGCTGCCAGCGTCCGAAACTCCAACACGAAGTGCTGCGCGGTCCTCGTCCCCTGCCTCAGATGGACCAGTCGCTCACCCGCCTCTCTACCCTCGGGCGGGTGATCAAAGACCGCCAAAAGAGGCGAGCGAACTCCCTGTAGTCCACCAATGCGGCTCCTCCTTCGTTCCACACCGTGTTGGCCCACTCCAGGGCTTTCCCGCAGGAAACGAGGACGGACACCTTCTCCCGCTCCGATGGTTCCGGCCTGATGCTGGTGAAGTAAAGCTCCAATTGGAGGAGGAATCCCTGGCACAGCACTGTCATCCCATCAAATGCCCGTGGTCGGGATATCTGGATCCCTCCGGGTGCTGGGGTGTAGGTGGCTGGATCCGGTTGGCCAGCTGGTCTCGACAGATCGGGTCCTCTCCTCTCCAGGCGTTGGATGACCTGAAGAACCCGATCCATCGCTTCCCCCAAGCTGGTCAGCATCGTGGAATGCTCCTGGACCCGTGCCACGACTCCAGGCATGCGCTCTTCTCCCGCTGACTCCATATTCGGGTGGGTGATTCTGTGATAAGGTGGTGTTGAAGGAGTCAGGCGCGGGAGGGTAAATTACAGAATAACAGGCTTTAATCCGCAAAATACAGGTTTACGCAGAAATGCGTCCAACACACTCCAGGGCACAAAACAGGTGCACAGGAAAATACAAGGCACACGTGAAAATACTCCCGTCGATACAAAATACACAAGCTCCACCGAGCTTCACTAAACTCCACAATAAACAATCACCCACAAGGACAAGGGGGCAGAGGGAACACTTATACACAGACTAATTAGGGGAATAGAACCAGGTGTGTGTGATTGACAAGACAATTGTGATGATGATTGGGGCGGCAGTGGTTAGTACTCCGGTGATGACGAACGCCGAAGCCTGCCTGAACAAGGAGGGGAGGCAGCTTCGGCGGAAGTCGTGACACAAATACACTCCCATGCATTTATTATTTGAAATAAGTATTTGAAAAGACTTTCAATTACAATTTGGTCGACTATTTGTTTTGTTTTTTTTTACAAATAACCATTCAAAAACTCAAATAAAAGTACTTGTTTTGGGCTGTGAATATTAAAATACTCAAATACACAGAAGAAAAAGTATTTAAATAACAGATACTCAAAATACACACGTATTTTAACCCTGGTCTGGTATGTATGTATTCTACTGGCCTGGCCCCTTTTCTATTTTTCCTCAGCAAAGAAGACTACCAGCCATCTCAGTCATCATCCCTCCCAGAGTACGCCATTTTCCTCACTCTCCTGCCGAGCGAGCAGATCGCATCAGTGAACAATCCAGCGCAATTTGGCAGAGCAATTTCTTCCATGCATTGATGACTCCCCGTGTTATAAAGAGACTGAGCTCGGCCAAGGAGAGAGGGTGGGGGGGAGCAGGCTCGCATTAGGGGGGGGGGGGGGGGGGGGGCTCGTATTCTGCCCGAGAGATAGACGGCGAGAGTGAAAGCCAGAGATAGAGGAAAAGAGTAAGTGAGGAGTAAGAGGGGGGTAATTTTTGTTTCCAATTTTTTGAGGAGGTCGTAGGCTTGCTTGTTTTCCAGGCTCTTCTCTCCCTGTTTGGTGAAATAGCACAAAGTGTGGAGAGAGAGCGAGTGTGTATGAGAGCAGGGCTGTTCAAACAGACATAGAATTCAGCAGGAGAAGGAGTAGAGGCTGCTTTGAGAGCTGTCCAGAAACGGAGGTGTTGACATAGAGAGACCCAGACAGCCAGAATGAGAAGCTACTTTTGAGACGGATTAAAAACTGATGACGCTCTGAGGGGTGTGAGCGACAGAGCAGGAAAGGGAGGGGAAAGATGGCACAGAGAGAGATTGTGGAGAGAGATTGTGGAGAGAGAGAGAGAGAGAGAGAGAGAGAGAGAGAGAGAGAGAGAGAGAGAGAGAGAGAGAGAGAGAGAGAGAGAGAGAGAGAGAGAGAGAGAGAGAGAGAGAGAGAGAGAGATGGGGAGGGAAAGGAGAAAGACATACACTGAGTATACAAAACATTAAGAACACCTACAGTGAGGGGAAAAAAGTATTTGATCCCCTTCTGATTTTGTACATTTGCCCACTGACAAAGAAATGATCAGTCTATAATTCTAATGGTAGGTTTATTTGAACAGTGAGAGACAGAATAACAACAACAAAAAATCCTGAAAAACGCATGTCTAAAATGTTATAAATTGATTTGCATTTTAATGAGGGAAATAAGCATTTGACCCCTCTGCAAAACATGACTTAGTACTTGGTGGCAAAACCCTTGTAGGCAATCACAGAGGTCAGACGTTTCTTGTAGTTGGCCACCAGGTTTGCACACATCTCAGGAGGGATTTTGTCCCACTCCTCGAGCAGGGGGACCTTGCGGGCGCTGCAGGATTTCAGTCCTTCACGGCGTAGTGTGTTACCAATTGTGTTCTTGGTGACTATAGTCCCAGCTGCCTGATCATTGACAAGATCCTCCTGTGTAGTTCTGGGCTGATTCCTCACCGTTCTCATGATCATTGCAACTCCACAAGGTGAGATCTTGCATGGAGCCCCAGGCCGAGGGAGATTGACAGTTATTTTGTGTTTCTTCCATTTGCGAATAATCGCACCAACTGTTGTCACCTTCTCACCAAGCTGCTTGGCGATGGTCTTGTAGCCCATTCCAGCCTTGTGTAGGTCTACAATCTTGTCCCTGACATCCTTGGAGAGCTCTTTGGTCATGGCCATGGTGGAGAGATTGGAATCTGATTGATTGATTGCTTCTGTGGACAGGTGTCTTTTATACAGGTAACAAGCTGAGATTAGGAGCACTCCCTTTAAGAATGTGCTCCTAATCTCAGCTCGTTACCTGTATAAAAGACACCTGGGAGCCAGAAATCTTTCTGATTGAGAGGGGGTCAAATACTTATTTCCCTTATTTAAATGCAAATCAATGTATAACATTTTTGACATGCGTTTTTCTGGATTTTGTTGTTGTTATTCTGTCTCTCACTGTTCAAATAAACCTACCATTAAAATTATAGACTGATCATTTCTTTGTCAGTGGGCAAACGTACAAAATCAGCAGGGGATCAAATACTTTTTTCCCTCACTGTACTCATGACACAGACTGACCAGGTGAATCCAGGTGAAAGCTATGATCCCTTATTGATGTCACCTGTTAAATCTATTTCAATCAGTATAGATGAAGTGGAGAAAACAGGTTAAAGAAGGATTTTTAAGCCTTGAGACTATTGAGACATGTATTGTGGATGAGTGCCCTTCAGAGGGTGAATGGGCAAGACAAAAAATGTAAGTGCCTTTGAACGGAGTATGGTAGTAGGTGCCAGGTGCACCGGTTTGTGTCAAGAACTGTAACACTGCTAGGTTTTTCACGCTCAACAGTTTCCCATGTGTATCAAGAATGGTCCACCACCCAAAGGACATCCAGCCAATTTGACACACCTGTGAGAAGCATTGGAGTCAACATGGGCCAGCATCCCTGTGGAACGCTTTCGACACCTTGTAGAGTCCATGCCCTGACAAATTGAGACTGTTCTGAGGGCAACTCAATATTAGTAAGGTGTTCCTAATGTTTGGTATAGTCAGTGTATGAAAAAGGAAAAGTGCTTGAAAAGGGCAGATAATAGAAGGGGGATAGCAGAAGAGAGGTGTGAGGAGTGGCTCTGTGGAAAGGTGAGACTCTCACGAACACGTACATGTTGGTTGTTTTGCTCAATGACGCCCACAGGCCTCACAAGACTCGTCTGAAGGTCCCCCGGTACCAGTTGAAAAAATGTATTGAAGTATATATGAAGACTGTTTAGTACCAACAATAAGGGGTTAAATACATGTTTAAAAAAAAGAATAATAATAATGTTTCCTGATCTTTCTTATATCTCTCAGATATAGGACAGACACTTCAGAACATATTTCCTTTCGATTTTTTGGGGGGGACTATCTGTTGTTCCATGTAGTGAATCTGTTATTCAATGTATGGGCTAATAGCAATAAGGCCATAAAACACTTCTAGATTATTTTGACACTTCAAAATCAAATAGCAAAATGATCCTTGGTATGAGCTTCTTAAAACAATTCCATATAGCTTAGTAGAACCCCCCCTTCTCCCCCCCACCCCATCTTAAACAAGGCTTAGACTCTTATGGGTTAATAAACATCTCTCTAGCAACGATCCATGGTAAGACAGATTCTTCTCAGATCTGAGAATAGTGAGAATGTCTCTTTCTCTCTTTCTGACTAATAAACTCTCAGTGGAATGTCTTATCACTTATCACCATGGTAATTAACAGCTAAAGAGAAACCAGAGACCGTCACCCCCTGTCATGTGATCCTCCATTGGTGGACTTGACTCCAACAGCTATCTGTTTTCTCTGTATGGCCTTGCCCCCAACCATTAACTTCAGCCTCTCAACCTATAACAAGCACTTAAACACAACCATGACACTGACCTTAAACCTGACCCACTCTTTGTGCGAACAAGAGACAAAATAGAGAGAAACTGAGAGGGAGGGAGAGAGAGAGAAAAGGAGAGAGAGATGGGGTTTGTTGTTGGATTGAATGCAGTTCATAGCCCTAGGTATGTTGCAGCCTGCTGTGTCCTCCTTTCCATTGAATTATATTTCTTGTAAGATCATCTTGTTTTCTCCTTGTTCATTTCTTCCTCCGTTGTATTATAAGAATGTAGTCTTCTCACAGTAATTGAGTGCTATTGAAAAAGCCTGGATTGACACCATAGGATGATAGGGAGAGAGGGAGAGAGGGAGAGAGGGAGAGGGGGAGAGAGGGCAGAGAAAAGAGGAAGAGGTGGAACCACTGTTTTCCTCTGAAGAGAGAGTGCGTGTCTAGCATTAGAGATCTCTTAGCAGATGGTGTGTGCATTTACCTGCCCATGATGACGCACAGGAGAGAATGGGCACCCACTAGTTGAATCAACGTTGTTTCCACGCCATTTCAATGAAATTACATTGAACGATTGTGCCCAGTGGGATATCACTCTGACACCTTTACATACATTTACATTTACATTTACGTCATTTAGCAGACGCTCTTATCCAGAGCGACTTACAAATAGGTGCATTCACCTTATAGCCAGTGTGATAACCACTTTACAATGTTTTTTTTTTTTTTTTTTTTTTTTTGTTGAGTTGTAGGGGTTTAATGGCACAGGCAGGGAGCCCAGCCAACAGCGAGTTGCTATGGCAACAACACCAAGTTGATATGGTTTCTTTCCTCCAACATATGGAGAGAACATATTTTGTTCCATTGGGGGAATCTACCTTTGTTTCTTAAGTGTTTAGTGTTTCTCCAAGCTACAATAGAATGACTCACACCTGTTTTTCCAACTACAGTTAAAGTGAAAGATTCTCATTAGGTGAGTTGCTGGATTGGAGTTTGGCAACAGATCTTCTCTCCTGTGTGTGAGAGCGAGATGGAGCTAGTTTCCCTCTCTCCACTTTCTCCTGAGTTCTATTTGATATTTTGCATGGTCTCACCGGTTCGGTGTGATTTGTTGAAAAGATCCTCTGTTATGTAGACACACAAACTCCAGGGAGTAGTGTTAGCTCAACGTCAGCTCACTGACGTGTTCACTCTTCTAAAGGACATGTATCTTTTAGCTGTGCTGAGTCAAGATGATGGCTTTGTTTTATCCATCTGTGCTCTGGTTTTATTTAGCCCTGGAGCTCTGCTTGGCTCACTGGAGCTGGTGTTTGTGTGGATTGTGTGTGCAGTGTGTTCTGTGTGTACAATATATGTGCTGCTGTGTGGTCTATGGACTGTGTTGTTGTGCTGCCTGCTCAGTGTGGTCGTTGCTTAAAGACAAATGACCCCATTAGAAAGCACAGTGGGGGCGATCCGTCAGAACCACCCTCTTTCTGCGTGCTCAGACACTGTCTGCCTGCCCTGCCCTGCCCACCAAATCAAATCAAATCATGTTATTGGTCGCGCACACATATTTAGCAGATGTTATCGCAGGTGTAGCGAAATGCTTATGTTCCAACAGTGCAGTCATTTACAAGTGCCACCACTCTGTTGTGGGGTTGTGTGTGTGACTGCACTGTGTAAATGTTTGTGGTTGCAGTATGAACAGTGCGTGTGTGTGCCATGTGTGAGTGCATGCGTGTGTGCGTGCATGTGTGTGAGTACGTGTGTGTGTGAGTTTGTATGTGTGTCACAGGAGGTTGGTGGCACCTTAATTGGGGAGGATGGGCTCGTGTTAAAGGCTGGAGCGGAATGGTATCAAATGTGTTTGAAGCCATTCCACTTGCTCCTTTCCAGACATTATTATGAGCCGTCTTCAGCAGCCTCCTGTGGTGTATGTGCATGCATGTTCTGTGTATTTGTCAAAGCGAGCACTGCTGGGAGTCAATGAGCACAGCACTCTGTGAAGCTGTGTCTCGCCTTCCTAAATACAAGATTAATGAGAGCCTCGTAAAAAACATGCTGAAGTCTTATTAAAGCAGAACGAGGGAAGAAAACGGCAGAGAGAGCGGAGGAGAAGTTGTGTTCTACTTGGTGTGAGGGGCTAGCGAGGGGCGTAGGTACTGTACTGTACTGTAATGTGTCTGGCTGGCTCTGCAAAGCTAACAGTCCTCATCGAGCATTCTGGGAGCTCATTAACGGAGTCTGGGAGCTGGAGGAGACCCGGCAGTGGGGATAGGGGAGCCAGCTCACTGAGCAGAACACAGCAGCCTGGCAGAACACTGTCTAGTTGCAGCAGCAGCAGAGTAGCTGAGGAAGAAGAGATGCTGCCTGGGCCCAGGCCAGGTCCAGCTAGTAGAATAAACCCAGAGTGACAGCCCTGATCTGGATCTACATGGCCTTGTCTAATCCAGACAGCTCTGGTCCCAACCAATAGGGAGAGGAGGCAGGTGTAGAGGGAGAGAGAACTTTACATAAGCTTTAAAACATTAAAATAGGTCTCAGCGCCCACCAGGTTATTCTGTATCTTCCCCATTCCTACCTACTGGTCCTCAGTGGATCCCCAGTTCTGAAGGTGTTGTGTTCTGCACCTCTGCCTTGCTGTATCCTTCTGCTGTCAGCATTGGTGAACCAACAGGCACCGTCACATTATTCCATCCCACCCTATCAGAAAGAGGAAAGATGGCATCAGTTGTGTGAATGTTGGTCCTGACATGCTGATACATTATGCCAATCTTAATTGTGTTTGTTTGTCTTATAATCTGTATATTGTTTGTTACCTCTTTCATGTTTGTACTCTCTGTCAAATCCATTCTATCTGCCTCTCTCTCCCTCTCCTCTCCCCAAACAAACTCTCTCTCTCTTTCTCTCCTCCAGAGTCGTAGCCCGCGTCACTCCCAGTCCACCCAGTCTGGGCTAGCTGACCAGGCTGCTAAGCTGTCCTTTGCCTCAGCTGAGTCTCTGGCTGAGACCATGTCTGAGGCTGACATCCCCCTAGGGTTCAGCCGAACCAACCGCTTCCGCCAGAGTCTGCCCCTGTCTCGCTCAGCCAGCCAGAACAAGCTGCGCTCCCCAGGTGAGACCCAACACCCACACTGGAGCTAGATGTGATCCAGACATTACAGAGACTATACATGACGTGTACATGATCACGTCTTAATCTTTACCAAGAACTGCTACAGTAAGACAGCGCTCCCCATGTGAGACCCACCACACACTGTACAGAGAATATACAGTACATGAGATCAGTGGAGGAAGGGGAGGACCATCCTGCTCAGTGAATTCCATAAAAATAAAAATAGTTAAACTTTAAAACAGTTATCCTTTTGGATAAAACTATACTAAATATATTCACATGCCACCAAATAATTGATTAAAACGCACTGTTTTGCAATGAAGGTCTACAGTAGCCTCAACAGCACTCTGTAGGGTAGCACCATGGTGTAGGTGGGGGACAGCTAGTTTCTGTCCTCCTCTTGGTACATTGACTTCAATACAAAACCTAGGAGGCTCATGCTTCTCACCCCCTTCCATAGACTTACACAGTTATTATGACAACTTCCAGAGGACATTCCCAACCTATCAGAGCTCTTGCAGCATGAACTGACATGTTGTCCACCCAATCAAAGGATCAGAGAAGTAATCTAGTACTGAAAGCATAAGCTACTACAGCTAGCTAGCACTGCAGTGTATAACATGTGGTGAGGCACATTCCAAGATGGCGTAGTAGTGCAGTTGTGTTTTTATCGTATGTCTGTAAATAGCCTGTAAATACCCTATTTTTCGTACATATTTCCCTATCAGACTTTTCATCCTTCTACAAGATATACTTTCCTGCAACCCGCCTCACTCAATGTGGAACGGATTCTATTATTGACTTACCTTTATCTAGAATCTAGAATCTCCAGTTGAAACTAGCTAGCCAGCTAACTAGCTACTTGCTATTAGCCACAGCTAGCGGTGTTTCACCCAGAACATTGGATTTTTTTTCTGCTGGATTAATTTTAATCACTGGACATTGATCACCGGATATTCGGCCAGTCTGCACAGCGCGTTATCGACCCAGAACATATCAGTTTTTCCGCCGGAATCACTGGACCTTTAACTCCGGATTCATCGCTACCAGCTAGCTACAACAAAACGGACGCTGTGGTCTGGCTAATCATCCTGAGCTAGGCCCATCTCCCGGCTATCTACCTCTCTGTCAACCGGACGGGACCACCTAGTGTTGACACGGAGCCCCGCCGATCCTACACGACTGGTCTGCCGACAAAATCGTCTGATGTGGTTACGACGTTAACCACGAAGATTCCATCCATCTGCTAGCCCTGGCCCGCTAGCACACGCTAGCCGTGGCCTCTTACTCACTAGTGCTTCACCACCGGACCTTATGATAACTCAGCTATACAGCTGATATCTGCTGGACTGTTCCTTTTTACGGTACTACATCCTGTTTATGTTTAGCCTCAGCCCAAACATGGTTAGTTTATTGTTGTTTCGGTTATTTCTAATTGTACTATATCACTGTAGACCCCCCAGCCTAGATAAACCTGCCTTAGATAGCTCCTTTGCCCCTCCCCCTATACACGCGGAGACCGACTCAATTGATGCCTCCAGCGATGCTATCTCTTTCATTGTTACCCAACGCTTAGGTTTACCTCCACTTTAATCATATCCTTCCATATCCTTGTCTGTACATAATGCCCTGAATCTTTTTCTATAACACCCGGAAATCTGCCCCCTTTATTCTATGTACCCAACGCACTAGAAGACCAGTTCTTAAAGCCTTTAGCCGTATCCTTATTCTAGTCCTCCTCTGTTCCTCTGGTGATGTAGAGGCTAACCCAGGCCCTGCAGCCCTCAGTATCACTCCTACTCCCCAGGCGCTATCATTTGATGACTTCTGTAATCGCAAAAGTCTTGGTTTCTTGCACATAAATATCAGAAGTCTACTTCCTAAGTTTGAGTTATTCACTGCGTTAGCACACTCTGCCAACCCTGATGTTCTAGCAGTGTCTGAATCCTGGCTCAGGAAGGCCACCAAAAATTCTGAAATTTCCATCCCCAACTATAACATTTTCCGTCTAGATAGAACTGCCAAAGGGGGTGGAGTTGCAATCTACTGTAGAGATAGCCTGCAGAGCTCTATCATACTATCCAGGTCTTTGCCCAAACAGTTTGAGCTTCTACTTCTAAAAATCCACCTTTCCAGAAATAAGTCTCTCACTGTTGCCGCTTGCTACAGACCCCCCTCAGCCCCCAGCTGTGCCCTGGACACCATATGTGAATTGATTGCCCCCCATTTATCCTCAGAGTTTGTACTACTTGGTGACCTAAATTGGGATATGCTTAATACCCCAGCCATCCTACAATCCAAGCTAGATGCCCTCAACCTCACGCAAATGATCAACGAACCTACCAGGTACAACCCTAAATCCGTAAACATGGGTACCCTCATAGATATCATCCTGACTAACATACCCTCTAAATACACCTCAGCTGTCTTCAACCAGGATCTCAGCGATCACTGCCTTATTGCCTGCGTCCGTAACGGGTCCGCGGTCAAACGACCACCCCTCATCACTGTCAAACGCTCCCTAAAACACTTTAGCGAGGAGGCCTTCCTAATTGACCTGGCCCAGGTATCCTGGATGGATATAGATCTCATTCCGTCAGTAGAGGATGCCTGGTTGTTCCTTAAAAGTAATTTCCTCTCAATCTTAAATAAACATGCCCCATTCAAAAAATACAGAACTAAGAACCGATATAGCCCCTGGTTCTCCTCAGACTTGACTGCCCTTGACCAGCACAAAAACATCCTGTGGCGTACAGCATTAGCATCAAATAGCCCCCGCGATATGCAACTTTTCAGGGAAGTTAGGAACCAATATACACAAGCAGTCAGGAAAGCAAAGGCTAACTTTTTCAAACAGAAATTTGCATCCTGTAGCACTAACTCCAAAAAGTTTTGGGACACTGTAAAGTCCATGGAGAATAAGAGCACTTCCTCCCAGCTGCCCACTGCACTGAGGCTAGGAAACACTATCACCACCGATAAATCTACAATAATCGAGAATTTCAATAAGCATTTTGCTACAGCTGGCCATGCTTTCCATCTGGCTACCACTAACCCGGCCACCAACTCTGCACCCTCTGCTGCAACTTGCCCATGCCCCCCCCCCGCTTCTCCTTCACACAAATTCAGACAGCTGATGTTTTGAAAGCGCTGCAAAATCTGGACCCCTACAAATCAGCTGGGCTAGACAATCTGGACCCTTTCTTTCTAAAACTAGCCGCCGAAATTGTCGCAACCCCTATTACTAGTCTGTTCAAACTCTCTTTCATAACGTCTGAGATCCCCAGAGATTGGAAAGCTGCCGCGGTCATCCCCCTCTTCAAAGGGGGTGACACTCTAGATCCAAACTGCTACAGACCTATATCCATCCTGCCCTGCCTTTCGAAAGTATTCGAAAGCCAAGTTAACAAACAGATCATCGACCATTTCGAATACCACCGTACCTTCTCCGCTATGCAATCCGGTTTCCGAGCTGGTCACGGGTGCACTTCAGCCACGCTCAAGGTCCTAAACGATATTATAACCGCGATTGATAATAGACAGTACTGTGCAGCCGTCTTCATCGACCTGGCCAAGGCTTTCGACTCTGTCAACCACTGCATTCTTATTGGCAGACTAAATAGCCTTGGTTTCTCAAATGACTGCCTCGCCTGGTTCACCAACTACTTCTCAGATAGAGTTCAGTGTGTCAAATCGGAGGGCCTGTTGTCTGGACCTATGGCAGTCTCTATGGGGGTGCCACAGGGTTCAATTCTTGGGCCGACACTTTTCTCCGTGTATATCAATGATGTCGCTCTTGCTGCTGGTGACTCTCAGATCCACCTCTACGCAGACGACACCATTTTGTATACATCTGGCCCTTCATTGGACACTGTGTTAACAAACCTCCAAACGAGCTTCAATGCCATACAACAATCCTTCAGTAGCCTCCAACTGCTCTTAAACACTAGTAAAACTAAATGCATGCTTTTCAATCGAACGCTGCTGGCACCCGCCCACCCGACTAGAATCACCACTCTCGACGGGTCTGACCTAGAGTATGTGGACAACTACAAATACCTAGGTGTCTGGTTAGACTGTAAACTCAACTTCCAGACTCACATAAAGAATCTCCAATCCAAAGTTAAATCTAGAATCGGCTTCCTATTTCGCAACAAAGCCTCCTTCACTCATGCTGCCAAACATGCCCTCGTAAAACTGACTATCCTACCGATCCTTGACTTCGGCGATGTCATTTACAAAATAGCCTCCAACACTCTACTCAGCAAATTGGATGTAGTCTATCACAGTGCCATCCGTTTTGTCTCCAAAGCCCCATCCCCATACACTACCCACCACTGTGACCTGTACGCTCTTGTTGGCTGGTCCTCACTACATGTTCGTCGTCAAACCCACTGGCTCCAGGCCATCTATAAATCACTGCTAGGCAAATCCCCGCCTTATCTTAGCTCATTGGTCACCATAGCAGCACCCACCCGTAGTCTGCGCTCCAGCAGGTATATCTCACTGGTCATTCCCAAAGCCAACACCTCCTTTGGCCGCCATTCCTTCCAGTTCTCTGCTGCCAATGACTGGAACGAATTGCAAAAATCTCTGAAGCTGGAGACTCTTATCTCCCTCAATAACTTTAAGCATCAGTTGTCAGAGCACCTTACCGATCACTGCACCTGTACACAGCCCATCTGAAATTAGCCCACCCAACTACCTCATCCCTATATTGTTATTTATTTTGCTCTTTTGCACCCCAGTATCTCTATTTGCACATAATCTCTTGCACATCTAGCATTCCAGTGTTAATACTATTGTAATTATTCTGCACTATAGCCTATTTATTGCCTTACCTCCATAACTTGCTACATTTGCACACACTGTATATATATTTTCTGTTGTATTTCTGACTTTATGTTTTTTACCCCATATGTAACTCTGTGTTGTTTTTATTGCACTACTTTGCTTTATCTTGGCCAGGTCGCAGTTGTAAATGAGAACCTGTTCTCAACTGGCTTACCTGGTTAAATAAAGGTGAAATAAAAAATAATAAAAAGTAGTTGACTCAAAGAGAGAGAAAGACAATAGTTGAACAGTTTTGAAAAAATGCATTTCCTTAAAAATGAAGGAGAAGCAAGAGAGAGAGAGAGAGAGAGAGAGAGAGAGAGATTGCTATATTTAGTTGTATTTTTTTTTTTTTACTTTCACTTAGCTAGCAAATGCAGCTAGCTAGTTTAGCCTACTCAAACACCCAGCTCAAACAAAGAGGGATGCTATGTTAGCTAACTGGCTATGGCTATCCAAAACTGGAACTTTTCCAAATCAAGGTTAGCTTTTGGTTTTATTCATTTATTGCCCCTGCCGGTGTAACTGCTAAACTGCTTGCTAACTGTACACTGTACTGCATGATTGTAGTGGGTTTACTAACGCGTTAGTTCTAGTAGCTATGTTGACTGACATTAGCTAATATGGTGACAACAATGTAGGCTGCGGTTAGCGGTCATGATATGAAGGTTTGGCTTAGAAAGTTTTTATTGCCTGGTCGCAGACAGCTGATGTGTTATGCACTGAAGCCCACAAGCGAAGGGAAAAGGTGACAGGAGGACAGTGTGTAAATGCGAGAAGGAATTAACATGAAAGTGATCATGCTGTTTGTATGTGGCTGCTATGAAAGTGAACTATTCTGTTAAAAAACCTTTCTTAAGTGGAAGCAAACGGAACGAAACGGGGATAAACATACCTGAATTTGTCCAATAGAAAATCTTGTTTGCAACTGTTGGACTAAAGATTACACCCTAGATCAGCTAGATGCAGGCAAGTGTGCAAGGCGGTATTGAATGTGCCACTGTCTGTCACCTTGATTACTCAAATGTTTATCTTGACCTATACACCTACGTTGTAAACTTCATTCATAGGCTAGGTTGTAGCAACTTCATGATGGGTATAGGTAAAATGTGAGTTTCATGTAGTAGCCTAAACCTATCAATGTTACATTGAGCTGTGTGAATGGAATATGAATGACAGTCATCCAATATGCTGTAATAGAAACAAGGCCATGCTCATAAAATAAATGATCGTCCTTCCTCATCTTAAACGGCACCGACCGCCATTGCATGACATATACAGTACCAGTCAAAAGTTTGGACACACCTACTCATTCAAGGGTTTTTCTTTATTTTTACTATTGTAGTAACCAAAAAAGTGTTAAACAAATCAAAATCTAGTTTATATTTGAGATTCTTCAAAGTAGCCACCATTTGCCTTGTGTCACGATCGTCGTAATGATTGGACCAAGGCGCAGCGTGAAATGCGTACATCTTTTATTGAGTACTTACACACAGCAACAAAACAACAAAACGAAACGTGAAGTCCTCGGTCATAAACACAAACCTACACGGAACAAGATCCCACAAATGACAAGTGCACAAAAGGCTGCCTAAGTATGGTACCCAATCAGAGACAACGAGCCACAGCTGTCTCTAATTGGGAACCACCCCGGCCAACATAGAAACACATAAACTAGAACAAGAACATAGAAAACGAAACATAAAACTACACGTCGAAACTAACACCCTGGCTCAACATATAAGAGTCCCTAGAGCCAGGGCGTGACACCTTGATGACAGCTTTGCACACTCTTGGCATTCTCTCAACCAGATTCATGAGGTAGTCACCTGGAATGCATTTCAATTAATAGGTGTGCCTTTTAAAAGTTAATTTGTGGAATTTATTTCCTTCTTAATGCGTTTGAGCCAATCAGTTTTGTTGTGACAAGGTAGGGGTGGGGTATATAGAAGATAGCCCTATATGGTAAAAGACCAAGTCCATATTATGGCAAGAACAGCTCAAATAATCAAAGAGAAATGACATTACTTTAAGACATGAAGGTCAGTCAATACAGAAAATGTGTGCAGTCGCAAAAACCATCAAGCGCTATGATGAAACTGGCTCTCATGAGGACTGCCACAGGAAAGGAAGACCATTAGAGTTACCAGCCTCAGAAATTGCAGCCCAAATAAGTACTTCACAGAGTTCAAGTAACAGACACATCTCAACATCAACTGTTCAGAGGAGACTGCGTGAATCATGCTTTCATGGTTGAATTGCTGCAAAGAAACCACTACTAAAGGACAACAATAAGAAGAAGAGACTTACTTGGACCAAGAAACACGAGCAATGGACATTAGATCGGTGGAAATTTGTCCTTTGGTCTGGAGTCCAAATTGGAGAGTTTTGGTTCCAACCGCTGTGGCGGTTAATAAAAAAGTTGTCAGATGACGCAGATGCTAAGCTACAGGACTGTTTTGCTAGCACAGACTGGAAAATGTTCCGGGATTCTTCAGATAGCATTGAGGAGTACACCACATCAGTCACTGGCTTCATCAATAAGTGCATCGATGAAGTCATCCCCACAGTGACCGTACGTACATACCCCAACCAGAAGCCATGGATTACAGGCAACATCCACACTGAGCTAAAGGGTAGAGCTGCCGCTTTCAAGGAGCAGGACTCTAACCCGGACGCTTATCCCGCTATGCCCTCCAACGAACCATCAAACAGGCAAAGAGTCAATACAGGATTAAGATTGAATCGTACTCCATCGTCGGATGTGGCAGGGCTTGAAAACGGCCAGACGGATTACCAGGACGTGTACTCCGAGCATGTGCTGACCAACTGGCAAGTGTCTTCACCAACATTTTCAACATGTCCCTGACTGAGTCTGTAATATTAACATGTTTCAAGCAGACCACCATAGTCCCCGTGCCCAAGGACACTAAGATAACATGCCTAAATGACTACCGACCCGTATAACTGACGTCTGTAGCCATGAAGTGCTTTGAAAGAATGGTCATGGCTCACATCAACACCATTATCCCAGAAACCCTAGACCCACTCCAATTTGCATACCGCCCCAACAGATTCACAGATGATGCGATCTCTATTACACTCCACACTTCCCTTTACCACCTGGACAAGAGGAACACCTACGTGAGAATGCTATTCATTGACTACCGCTCAGCGTTCAACACCATAGTGCCCTCAAAGCTCATCACTAAGCTAAGGATCCTGGGACTAAACACCTCCCTCTGCAACTGGATCCTGGACTTTCCGACGGGCCGTCCCCAGGTGGTAAGGGTAGGTAACAACACATCTGCCACGCTGATCCTCAACACGGGGGCCCCTCAGGGGTGCGTGCTCAGTCCCCTCCTGTACTCCCTGTTCACCCATGACTGCATAGCCAGGCACGACTCCAATACCATCATTAAGTTTGCCGACGACACAACAGTGGTAGGCCTGATCACCGACAACGTTGAGACAGCCTATAGGGAGGAGGTCAGAGACCTGGCCGTGTGGTGCCAGGATAACAACCTCTCCCGCAACGTGACCAAGACAAAGGAGATGATTGTGGACTACAGGGAAAAAAAGAGGACTGAGCACGCCCCCATTCTCATCGACGGGGCTGTATTGGAACAGGTTGAGAGCTTCAAGTTCCTTGGTGTCCACATCACCAATGAACTATCATGGTCCAAACACACCAAGACAGTCGTGAAGCGGGCACGACAAAGCCTATTCTCCCTCAGGAGACTGAAAAGATTTGGCAAGGGTTCTCAGATCCTCAAAAAGTTATACAGCTGCACCATCGAGAGCCTCCTGACTGGTTGCATCACCGCCTGGTATGGCAACTGCTCAGCCTCTGACCGCAAGGCACTACAGAGGGTAGTGCGTACGGCCCAGTACATCACTGGGGCCAAGCTTCCTGCCATCCAGGACCTCTATACCAGGCGGTGTCAGAGGAAGGCCCTCAAAATTGTCAAAGACACCTTAGTCATAGACTGTTCTCTCTGCTACCGCACGGCAAGCGGTACCGGAGCGCCAAGTCTAGGTCCAAAAGGCTTCTCAACAGCTTCTACCCCCAAGCCATAAGACTCCTGAACAGCTAATCATGGCTACCCAGACTATTTGCACTGCCCCCCCACCCCCACCCCATCTTTTTACGCTGCTGCTACTCTGTTAATTATTTATGCATAGTCACTTTAACTCTACCCACATGTACATATTACCTCAACTACCTCAACTAGCCGGTGCCCCCGCACATTGACTCTGCACCAATACCCCCCTGTATATAGCCTCCCTACTGTTATTTTATTTTACTTCTGCTCTTTTTTTCTCAACACTTTTTTGTTGTTGTTGTTTTATTTTACTTTTTTATTAAAAACTAAATGCATTGTTGGTTAAGGGCTGTAAGTAAGCATTTCACGGTAATGTCTACACCTGTTGTATTCGGCGCATGTGGCAAATAAAATTTGATTTGATTTGATTTGTGAGACGCAGTGTAGGTGAACGGATGATCTCCGCATGTGTAGTTCCCACCGTGAAGCATGGGGAAGGAGGTGTGATGGTGTGGGGGTGCTTTGCTGGTGACACTGTCTGTGATTTATTTAGAATTCAAGGCACACTTAACCAGCATAGCTAACACAGCATTCTGCAGCGACACGCCATCCCATCTGGTTTGGGCTTAGTGGGACTATCATTTGGTTTTCAACAGGACAATGACCTAACACACCTCCAGGCTGTGTAAGGGCTATTTGACCAAGAAGGAGAGTGATGGAGTGCTGCATCAGATGACCTGGCCTCCACAATCCCCCGACCTCAACCCAATTGAGATGGTTTGGAATGAGTTGGACCACAGAGTGAAGGAAAAGCAGCCAACAAGTGCCCAGCATATATGGGAACTTCTTCAAGACTGTTGGAAAAGTATTCCAGGTGAAGCTGGTTGAGAGAATGCCAAGAGTGTGCAAAGCTGTCATCAAGGCAAAGGGTGGCTACTTTGAAGAATCTTAAATATAAAATATATTTAGATTTTTTGGTTACTACATGATTCCATATGTGTTATTTCATAGTTTTGATGTCTTCACTATTATTCTACAATGTAGAAAGTAGTAAAAATAAAGAAAAACCCTTGAATGAGTAGGTGTGTCCAAACTTTTGACTGGTAGTGTACATGACCATGTACAGGCAACATCTTCCTCATCCCAAAGCTTTTGTAAACTTCTTGCATTAAATGTCAACTTACCAATCTGATCAGAATGGCTTCATGCCATTTTCATATTAACATTTACCTAGCTTATCTGCTATCTTATGAAACCTTATCTGCTTACATAGTAAATAATTATCAATAATTATCAAACATCTCAAATCCCTTTCACGTTTTGTGGTTATGCTTTCTTTGAATTCACTATTCAATATGAATTCTTGTGAAATGATTGAATCGTGATAACATTTGCATATTTTGTAACCATTTCATAAGCGTAAGTTATGCACTCCAGGCTGGGTGTTGTTATCAGGGACCAATCACACATCTCCTGGGTTAGTCATGTAACCTACAACCTGGTGCCTCTTCACACCCTCAGATCAGTGTGATTATTCTCTGCCTGCCTGCCCTGTGCTGCATTACTGCTTACATAACACTGGATCATCCATGCCTTAGATTGTATCCCACTATCTGAGGCACAACAACCATATACAGCCATACACTGCACTGTATTTCATTATTAGCACAGGGATAATATATTTATAGACATAACCTCATGATTCAGATCCTTACGTATTATTCATTTATTTATTCTACAGAGTCATATTGAGTGAACTCAGCGTTGGGACAGCTTTACAGTGTGGATGGATCAGACTTATAAACATTGGGGGGGGTGTAGGCTATGCTAAGCACGCAGGGAGAAACAGAGTGCTGTAAAACCAGTGACAGTGACGGATGATGAGCCCTTTGGAAGAGGAGTTTAGGCAGTGCTATAGAA
Organism: Coregonus lavaretus; assembly: GCF_964263955.1. NCBI lineage: Eukaryota > Metazoa > Chordata > Actinopteri > Salmoniformes > Salmonidae > Coregonus > Coregonus lavaretus. The sequence continues at coordinate 13,820,321 of NC_140015.1, read as the reverse complement.
CAGTGGCACTCTCTCACTCCCACCTCCTCCTGTCTATTTATCAACTCGAGTCTCTGACTCTCGTCACCTTCCCTCTATCTATCTCTCTCTCCTTTTTCTTTGAATTGCATCACCCCTTCCTCTATGTTTCTATTATCTCCTGCTCTACCTTCATCCTCTTCCTCTCTGTTTGACTTTAAATTCTCTCTCCGTGGCCTAGGGTGGTCTAGCGGTGATGCCTCAGCCTCCGGCACACATCTACAGTGTCGGCATAGGTTCCAATCCGGCCTACTGACCTTTGACCCAACCTCTCTCTACCTTTCCCCACTGTCATAATCTCTGTCTATCTATTCAATAAAGTATTTATCTCTCTCCTTCTCCAGGCGTGCTGTTCCTGCAGTTTGGGGATGAGACGCGGCGGGTGCACATCACCCACGAGCTGAGCAGCCTGGACACGCTGCACGCCCTCATCGTGCACATGTTCCCCCAGAAGCTGACGGCGGGGATGCTCAAGTCCCCCAACACGGCCATCCTGATCAAGGACGAGGCGCGCAATGTCTTCTACGAGTTGGAGGACATCCGGGATATCCAGGACCGCAGCATCATCAAGATCTACCGCAAGGAGCCCATCTACGCCTCCTACCCAGCCACACACCTGGTCAACGGGGACCTGAGGGTGAGACAGGGAGGGGAGAGAAGGGTGAGGGAGGAGAGAAGGGTGCTGAGGAAGGGGAGGGGAGGGGGGGTGGAGCTGGGATGGGGGTCTGATAGGGGGATAGGTGGATGGAGGGCTCATTATTCTACTATAAATGCTGATACTATCACATTACTGTTGGGCTTTAACCTTTGAAGGTGCAACAGCCCTTTTGTGTTTATGTTGCAACAGTAAATTTGACAGGTTGTGGAGGCGTATGGGTTATTTCTCCAGATATTCCCGCTGGGCAGTACTTTTATCTTCAAGAGTACCATTTGCTGCCTGGACACTAAAGAACAATGTTGCCCAGGGAGATGAACTTGTTTCACCCCCTCTGCATGTCTCTGCTTTGGTTGAGTTCAAGGTACCTTGAAGTTGTTCTGTTTTCAGTCCCTATCATCTGTATATTCACAATACATTGAGGATGAATCAGCCATTACCTATGCAAGTAATTAGAGTGTGTGTGTGGGTGGCTGTGTCTCTGTCTCTGTCTGTGTCTGTGCGTATGAGTGTGTTTTCGTGTGTGTGTGTGTGTTTGTGTGTGTGCGTGCAGGCATACTAAAATCTAAAAAGTGTGTATGGAGGAACAAAATATCCCAGATGGACTGAACTAGATTAAAGAGAGTTCTTATTTCCAGAAGGGTAGATGATGTGGTAAAGCCAGGCCTTTGAAGAACATTAAAGTTGCTGGCTCTTTGCTGGCTCTTTGTTCTATGACAGTGTGTGTGTGAACTGCACACCCCCTTCTAGTTCAGTGCTGTACTTGGGACTGCCCTGCATGTTAACTAACATCTTGACATTGAACTGCTCCCGGGTGTATATTTTTGGGTTTGTATAGCTGGTTTTAACTCTTTGTAATCCAATGTAATGCCAATGGGTTTAGTTGGGTTGGTTAAATGGAGCTCAGTGGTTCTCCTAGATGAGTGGAAGGAGAAGAAAGAAACAGTGCGACAATAAGGCTGGACTGGGCCCCTCTCTTAAGCTCTTTCACTTTCAGCCTCAGTTATTACACTGTAAGGTGACAGTCAATACATGTAGGTATTCCCATATCCTATAAGCCTTACTGTACTCTTGGATAGAGTCATTACTATAGACTTGAATAACACGTGTTGATTGTGTGGTGGTATTTGATGTGGGCTTGTATAAAGATGCTATGATTGCATTGATGAGCCCAGGCTGCCACAGACTGTCCAATGTCAGTCTGATCTCCTATCCTCTGATTGTCAGTCTGGCACAAAGGGGGAGCACAGCCTTTTCATCCACTGGTATCCATGGTAACCTACCCTCCACCCCTGCCCCTGTTGTCGTTTCAGAGGGATCTGGTGTATACGTCCCGAGAGTCCTCCCCCACCCGCCGCCTCAACACCCTGCCCTCCTCCTCCGCCTCGCCCCCCTCCGGTACCCCATCCCGCTCTCGTCTGTCCTACAGTGGGGGGCGGCCTCCCTCCTTTGCCGGGCCGGGTAGTCACCCCCAGCACCAACAACACTCCCAGCACCAGCAGCACCCCCAGCAGCACCAGCCCCAGCACTCCCACCACCCTGGGGCTGGCTCCCACCACGGGGGCCCCAATGCCGGCCTGTCCTCCTCCCCTAGCGCCATCCTGGAGCGTCGCGACGTCAAGCCCGACGAGGAGGTGTCTGGGAAGAACATGATGCTGGTGAAGAACGAGGGGTTGTACGCTGACCCCTACAGCCTGGTACATGAGGGCCGCCTCAGCATCGCCTCTACACAGTCACTGGCTGCCATCGGAGACCCCTTCGGCTTCCCCGTGTCTGGTGGGCTGTACCGCCGCGGCTCTGTGCGCTCCCTCAGCACCTACTCTGCTGCCGCCCTGCAGGGGGAGCTGGAGGACGCCCTGTACAAGCCTGGAGGTCCCGTCTACTCCGACTCCTACTCCTCAGCCACACTGGGCATGGGCTTCCGCATGCCCCCATCCTCCCCACAGAAAATCCCTGATATGCAGCTGAGGGACAGGGGGGACTCGTACTCCAGCTCTCCCAACCGAGCCTCCCCGGTCAGGCAGACCTTCCGCAAGGACTCAGCCTCCTCTTCCATGTTTGTGGAGAGCCCCAAGTCCAGGCCCAGTTCCAGCTCTGACCCTTTGGCCCTGCAGGCCGGGCCGGGAGGGGACGGGAGTAGGTTTGCGCCCGGGTACAGCTCCCCACTCCCTGGAGAAACTTCTGAGTCCAAGTGAGTGTGTGTGTGTGTGGTTTGAGATTTCATGCTTCCCCTATACAGTATGTGTTTCACTAGGTGTTTTCTAGTGTATACTAGTATGTTGTGACGTTACTGTGTGACGTGTGGGCGCATGAGCTTGCATGATTGTTTGTGTGAGTGAACCTAACTGACCAGTGTGTGTTAACCTGCTGGCTTTCTCCAGGGATCGTATGGAGCGTCTGGACCGTATGGAGGCCATGGAGAAACAGATAGCCAGTCTGACAGGCCTGGTTCAGAGTGTACTGACCAAAGCACCCGACAGTGACAGCACGTAAGACCCCCAAACACACAGAGCCATTCATAGAAGTATATACCACTACAGCAGTAGCAACATGACAGGAAGAGCACAGAAATACATGACTGGTCTCAAGATATTGTTGTTTCATAGACCAGAATATGTACAAGTACATTATTGAAGTATAGTAGTACTATACATGAGTATAGTACAGCTGTTGGCATTATTGGCTGGTAATAATGACCTTGCCCTGTGTACACTATAAAGCACTGTATGTCCTGTAGTATAAGTACATACTGTAGTACATGAGTATAGTACAGGTGTTGGCATTAGCACTGTAATTGCCTTGCCCTGTGGCCCTGGTTGATCCTCAGATGCGGCCTACTGCGTCTCTGCATGATGGCGGGCTGCCCTCCGGACCAGGGCTCGGAGTTCTCACGGCCCTTCCCTTTCTCTTCCAGCGAGAAGACCGAATCCAACAGCGACGGCTCCGCCACTGGAAGTGAGTACTACTAGTTTGATCCGTAGTCAGACTGAGTCCAGTCCTGCTAACCATTTACAATAGTTCAGGTTGAGCTTAGTTCTCGTCTCCATTTACCCATTGGACCAGGCATAGACCAGTTATTTTAATGATAAGATGGCTACTGGTCTTTAAACCTCAACAGACATAGAATGACATCTCCCTCAACTCGCAACCTAAATGCAAACTTACCCATCCCTCTCTCCCTGCTTCCTCTAATATCTCCCTCTTTACTCTCACATTCCCTCCCCTTTCTTCTTCTGTTTTATTTCTCTTTTTTCTCACTCCCTCTCTCTCTCCATATCTCTTTCCTCCACTGTTCCTAATGCTTCCGTTTAGCATGAGTGTGTCTACAGAGACTTGCTGTTCAATGGCCAGACCATCAAAGGGCCAGCGAAAGGACACATCTGCCTTTGATGCCTCTCCTTGGCATGAAATAACACCAGAAAAAAAAGCAATAGTCGATAGAGGAAGTGTCCAGGGGCCCTCATTTGCCTCTGGCAAATTAAACCTTGAACATTTCTCCCAATTTTCCTCCACTCTCTCTTCTCTCTCTCCCTCATTTATCTTTGGTAACTGGCTCACTGCTTCTGTATTACAGCTGGACGGCTGAAGCGGAAAGTTTCACTCTTCTCCTTCTCTCCTTTTCTCTTCTATCTCTCCTCTCATCTCTCTGCCCCTGTGTGGGTGTCTGTGGTGTTGTCACAGCTCCGGTGGTGGTGGTGGTGTGTCTCTTCTCTTATGTACCCTTTGGTTGGTTATCTAGAGGTCAGGTCTGTTTATTCTACACCCTGTCCCCAACTCCTCTCTAACCCCCCCTCCTGTCTCTGGTCCTGTCTTGTTGCTCCTTTACTCCTTTTGGATCTGTCTGGATGTTAAAACATCTGCGATTCAGAAGAATGTTCTCCTCCCACCATCAACAGGCTCTCCCTGTTCGTTTTCAGTCTACCTCTGTCCAGGAACTGAGCTGGGATCCTTTACCTGTGCTCCCAAGACAGCGTGTAGAAGTGTGGAAGTGTGTGTGTGCGTGCGTGCATGTATCTGCTGTTGTGTGTGTGTGTGTGCAGACGTCTCTATACATACAGCATTGTAATTAACCCAGTTTCCTCTGGGTTCTGTCCTGTGATTGTCAGCTCTGACGCCGTCGGCCCCGCTGGCTCTGATGCCCCCCCCTCCCTCCGGAGACACCCAGGTCACCACCGTCACCCGGCTGCAGATGCAGCTCCACCTCCACGACCTGCAGCAGAACGCCACCGACCTGCGCAAACAACTCTCTCAGCTCCGCAAGATGCAGGTGAGAACAACTGGGCCTACTCTCAATGCATCTATTAGCATGGCTGTTTACACAAACACACACGCATGCAGGCAAATAGGCACGTGTGTGATGAGGTGGTGTTGAAGGAGTCAGGCGCAGGAGGGTAAATCACAGAATAACAGGCTTTAATCCGCAAAATACCGGTTTACGCAGAACTGCGTCAAACACACACCAGGGCACCAAACAGGTGCACTGGAAAATACAAGGCACACTGGAAAAATCTCCCGTCAAACAAAATACACGAGCTCCACCGAGCTTCACTAACCTTCACAATAAACAATCACCCACAAGGACAAGGGGGTAGTGGGAACACTTATATACTGATTAGAACCAGGTGTGTGTGATAACGAGACAAGACAATTGTGATGATGATTGGGGTGGCAGTGGTTAGTACTCCGGTGATGACGAACGCCGAAGCCTGCCCGAACAAGCAGGGGAGGCAGCCTCGGCCGAAGTCGTGACAGTACCCATGCCCCCCCATCCCCTCCCCTCTGACCAGTCATCCACCGCAGGAGCCTCGGTCTGGCTCTGGTGCCACGGTGCCAGAACCGGTTGGTAACCTAAAACACATTGGAATGGTGTTAGGTTAGTAGAGGAGTGGCGGAGAGAGTTCTGGGCATATTCTGCCCATGGCAAGAACACCGACCATTCCCCCAGCCGGTCCTGGCACTAGGACCGCAGGAACCTACCCACATCCTGATTTACTCGTTCCACCTGCCCATTTGACTCGGGGTGGAACCCAGAGGTCAGGCTGACCGAAACCCCCAGACGTTCCATGAACACCTTCCAAACCTTGGACGTGAACTGGGGACCTCGGTCGGATACGATATTCTCTGGCACCCCGTAGTGCCGGAAGACGTGAGTTAACAGGGCCTCCGCAGTTTGCAGGGCCGTGGGGAGACCGGGCAGAGGAAGGAGGCGGCAGGACTTGGAGAAGCGGTCCACAACGACCAGGATGGTGGTGTTACCTTGGGAAAGGGGAAGATCAGTCAGAAAATAAATACTAAGATGAGACCATGGTCGTTGTGGAACTGGTAATGGTTGTAGCTTACCCGTTGGGAGGTGCCTAGGTGCCTTACTCTGGGCGCACACCGAGCAGGAGGAGACGTATACCCTCACGTCCTTAGCCAAGGTAGGCCACCAGTACTTTCCGCTCAAGCAGCGTACTGTACAGCCGATACCTGGGTGACCAGAGGAGGGTGACGTGTGTGCCCAGAAGATCAGACGATCACGGATAAGAGCAGGCACGTACCGCAGCCCAGCTGGACACTGCGGTGGAGATGGATCTGTGGTAATGCCTGCTCTATATCCGCGTCCATCGCCCATACTACCGGCGCCACAATGCAGGAGGCTGGGAGTATGGGGGTGTTGTCTCTGGGCCTCTCCTCTGTGTCATACAGCCGTGACAGTGCATCTGCCTTCACGTTCTTCGTACCCGGAATGTATGACAGTGTCAAATCAAACCGGGTGAAGAATAGGGCCCACCTGGCCTGGCGAGGATTCAGCCTCCTCGCTGCCTGGATGTACTCCAGGTTACGGTGGTCCGTCCAGACGAGGAAAGGGTGTCTCGCCCCTTCGAGCCAATGCCTCCACACGGTCAATCTCCCGATCACCAACGTCGTAGTTCTGCTCCGCCAGGCTGAGCTTCTTAGAGAAGAAGGCACAGGGGCGGAGCTTGGGTGGCATACCCGAGCGTTGAGACAGGACAGCTCCTATCCCAATCCCCCTTGTACGCATCCACCTCCACTATGAACGGTAGTGATGAATCGGGGTGGGCCAGTACTGGGGCTGAGGTGAACAGACCCCGCAGTCTCCTGAAGGCCACGTCAGCCTCAGCAGACCAGCGGAGCCGGGATGGGCCACCCTTCAACAGGGATGTAATGGGAGCTGCCACCTTGCCAAAGCCCCGGATAAACCTCCGATAGTAGTTGGCAAAGCCAAGGAAGCGCTGCACCTCCTTAACCGTGGTTGGAGTCGGCCAATTACGCACAGCTGAAATGCGATCTCCATCCATCTCCACACCTGAGGTGGTAATGTGGTATCCAAGGAAGGAGACGGACTGCTGGAAAAACATACACTTTTCTGCCTTAGTATAAAGGTATATACTCCCTGCAGTACCATGGTTACAGGCTGAGGAGAAAAGCTGAGGATGAGTTAGACATGAAAAGAGGAGAGAAGAGAATCGTCCTGTCTATGTGTCTTAACTCTCTGGAGAGAGAGGGGGAAGAGGGGAGTGGAAGTGGTTGCTCTAACACATTAGATCAGTGGGGAAAAGAAATGAAGAAGTGTAGAGGATATGGCGTATGTGATTTAGGGACGGGGCCGTTTAATAGTCTGCCCTGTATGTCTCTTCCTTTAGAGAGACTTTATGAAACATAGCAGTGGACACAGTCAGTGGTCCAGTCCACTTCATGCATTGTTAAGCTCTCCCTAGTGCCCAGATCCATGGCTCATGACTCCTGGGTTTTGTCGTTTTATAGCCTGTGATTTCCTCAACATACTGCAGGTGCTCACAGAGAGGCACAACAGCAGTACCTGCACCAACTCTCTTCTGATTAGGAACTGGGTTTAAGTGGTGGGATATATTGTTTGAGAAAGAATACACTTAGTGTACAAAACATTAAGGACACTTGCTCCTTCCATGACATAGACTGACCAGGTGAATCCAGGTGAAAGCTATGATTCCTTATTGATGTCACCTGTTAAATCCACTTCAATCAGTGTAGATGAAGGGGAGGAGACAGGTTAAAGAAGGATTTTTAAGCCTTGAGACAGTTGAGACATGGATTGTGTATGAGTGCCATTTAGAGGGTGAATGGGCAAAACAAAAGATTGAAGTGCCTTTGAACGGAGTATGGTAGTAGGTGCCAGGCGCACCGCTTTGTGTCAAGAACTGCAAGGCTGCTGGGTTTTTTACGCTCAACAGTTTCCAATGTGTATCAAGAATGGTCCACCACCCAAAGGACATCCAGCCAATTTGACACACCTGTGGGAAGCATTGGAGTCAACATGGGCCAGCATCCCTATGGAACGCTTTCAACACCTTGTAGAGTCCATGCCCCAATGAATTGAGGCTGTTCTGAGGGCAAAAGACACAGATGGAGAGGAGTGAAGTGGTAAATGAAAGCCAAACGCAGCACAGTGGGACTAGAGAGTAGTAATAATCTGTCATTTACCTGTGTGTGAGCCCAAGCATGACTCCTAACCTCTGACCCAACCCGTTGCCCATGGAGACGGCCACAGGCCTGAATAATACATGATGCTCATGAATTATGTAGAGCGAGAGAGAGAAAGGAGAGAAAGGAGAGAAAGGGTGAACGTGGTAGAGGTAGCGTAATGCAGAGAAAGAAACAGAAAGACAATGGAGTACACATGTTTTTATTGTGACTGCTGTGGCTGGATCAGAATAAATGGGGTTTTAATGTACCGCTTCTATTGGGGCAAATCAGAAGTAATGCTGCAGAGCACGTTGTTCATACTGTTGTTCAGTTTGATTCCCTGGAACATAAAAGCAATCCATTATTAATTTCCCTTGCTAAGCAGGTGCTTTCATCTCAGTAGCGCTTGCATTACATACATTATAACAGATTCCATTCATAGTTCTGGATGTGTATTGAAATTTGATTGAGTGCTTTGCTCAAGGACACAGAAGCAGTAGGATTTAGATGTCCTACCAGTGCAATTCTCTAACCGGCAACACTGCTGTTTTCTGCCTGTGTGTTTTTTCTGAGTGAGACACCCACACGCATGCACGTGCACACACAAAAACACACACACACACACACACAGCACCGTGATGGGTTCCATCATCAGCTAATCACATTCTGTTAGCAGGGGAGACAGGTTGGCTCAGACAGCACCGCTGGCGCATCAGAACGTCCGAAAAGCTCTCAAGGACAGAGCAATCTGTGTTAACATAAACACACACACTCTCTCTCTCACACACACACACATACACACACAGAGAGAGAGAGACACACCGTGGAGGTACAAACTCAGGGCAGGGCATCCTCATGCACACATCAGCCCATTACTAGACAGACAAGGCCAAAAAAGAACACACCATATGCAGTCTAGGTCAGGGCAGGACTGTATACAGACAGACACACACCAGTGTTTCCCATGTATTAATTTAGCAGCAACTTTAATATTTGACTTATATCTTTTTGAATAATATAATATTTTAGAACTAGAAATCTCCCCCCCAAAAAATAGGAGTCGTTTTTGCATGGCTGGATTATAGACTGGACACGCAGGGCACATGCCCACGGGCCCCGATTGGGGTCCCATTGATTTTGTTGTAATGTTTGAGCATAAGAACACTGAATCAGCCATGGTAAAATGCGTAGAATTGCAGGAAATTAGCTTTCACACTGCAAAATGTTCTGTCAGCTCCATTGAAAAATGTATAGAATTGCAGGAAAGTTTTTGATCCAGAAAAAAACGTTCTTATTGCTAATAGCACAACTGCCTGATAATATGGTATGCTAATAGCACAACTGACCCCCCCACTCCCCTCCTTCCTTGACCCTTGCCACCACAGCAACAAAAAACATCTAGGGGAAACACTGCACAAACTCACACGTTCGAGTCGTTAATCATTGACGGCTATCCTGAAAATCCTGTGTCTGAGATAGCAGTCATTTTTTCCCAGGATGTTGTCACTGTGATTCCTTTGTTATCTTGACCTCTACAAGCTACTTACTGCTCTGGGCAGGACCACCTTAGGTGTGTGATACCAAATTCTGAGGGAGGCCTATTGTATTGCAGCAGATTAATGTGTACCATTAATGATGACCTGTATGACCTCTGTATGACCTCAGACACCTGTAACCTCTATTACCTACACCATTTGGATACACTGATTTCTGCTACAAATCATTCATATCATTCAGACCACTGTTAGCTACACAATATAATCTTGTCTAATCATTCAGTATTGTCTGTCTGTGTGTGTGTGTGTGTGTGTGTGTGTGTGTGTGTGTGTGTGTGTGTGTGTGTGTGTGTGTGTGTGTGTGTGTGTGTGTGTGTGTGTGTGTCTGTGTGTGTGTGTGTGCGTGTGTGTGTGCGTGTGCTTGTGTGCGTGTGTGTGTGTCTGCAGCTCCAGAACCAGGACAGTGTGAAGACGCTGCTGAAAAGAACGGAGAAGGAGCTGAACGTGCGTGTGAGTGACGCTCTGAGGAAACAGGAGGACCCTCTGCAGAGACAGCGCCTCCTGGTGGAAGAGGAGAGACTCAAGTACCTCAACGAGGAGGAGCTTATCATCCAGCAACTCCAGTCAGTACTCACCTGAACATGGAATAATTAATTAAGATTAGTTTATTGAATGACTGGTAAACTGATTGATTGATTAACTGATTTACTGACTGACAAAATCTATTCACATGATTAAAAAAGAAAGAATTAACATCATTAAGATAATTGAGGTTCTAATATGGTCATTTTCTTTAATTTAATTATTCATACCATTTTGATTGGCCGTATGGCTTCAGGCTGATTTATTTGACATCATTAAGTTGGGTTTTCATTAGTAGTTTTGCTTCGTCAGCTTGTGTATGTGTGTGTGTGTGTGTGTTCCACGTTCATGTGTACGTGTGTGTGTCCAGACTGTGTGTATGTCTCTCCATCGCCCTTGTGGTTCTCTCACTTCCTCACACACCACAGTTGTATGGTCATTCACAGTAGAACATTACAGTCTTCATAACATGAACGTTTTCATGTTAACTGTGAAGGTCTTAGGTTAACACGTCTCTCCTGTGTTGTCTGTCCAGTGATCTGGAGAAGTCAGTGGAGGATATCCAGAAGGATTCGGCTGTCAATCACAAGCTGGTGACGGTTCAGGAGCTGGAGGAGAAGGCCTCGCTGCTGAGGAAACTAGGAGAGACACTCACAGAGCTCAAGAGTGAGTCACTCACAGATTCAGTCTGATACACTGATCACTCACAGACACATTGACAGGGTCTGATCACAGGAATCTGCTGAGGGGAGGACGGCTCATAATAATGGCTGGAACGGAGTAAATAGAATGACATCAAACACCTGGAAACCATGGAAACCATGTGTTTGATGTATTTGATACCATTCCACTAATTCCGCTCCAGCCATTACCACGCGCCCGTTCTCCCCAATTAAGATGCCACCAACCTCCTGTGGGTCTGATACACTGATCACTCACAGACACACTGTAGGCACTGACTTGCTGTCAATCACTCTCAGATAGTCAATCACAGACACACATCAGTCTCAAACATCCAGATATCACAATCACCACTCTCAGAAATCAGACTCCCATTGTGACTCCTGAGATGATAATATGTAGCGTCGCCTCTCTCTCCCTGTCCCCCTCCAGACCAGTTCCCCAGTCTGCAGAGTAAGATGCGGGTGGTGTTGAGGGTGGAGGTGGAGGCCGTCAAGTTCCTGAAGGAGGAGCCACACAGACTGGACGCCCTGCTGAAACGCTGCAAGAGCGTCACTGACACACTGACCACCATGCGCAGGTACGACCCAACACACTGACCACTATGCTCAGGTACGACCCAACACACTGACCACCATGCGCAGGTACGACCCAACACACTGACCACTATGCTCAGGTACGACCCAACACACTGACCACCATGCGCAGGTACGACCCAACACACTGACCACTATGCTCAGGTACGACCCAACACACTGACCACCATGCGCAGGTACGACCCAACACACTGACCACCATGTGCAGGTACGACCCAACACACTCACCACCATGTGCAGGTACGACCCAACACAGTGACCACTATGCGCAGGTACGACCCAACATACTGACCACCATGCGCAGGTACGACCCAACACACTGACCAGTGACCACCATGCGCAGGTAGGCTACGGCCCGCCACACACTGACCATCATTGATACATCAACACTGATCCAACATCACAGGTAATTGAACGAAGTGTAACTCAGAGCCTGCATTGTCTAGCCACAGCACAACAGCACTGAACACATAATGGCCGATATACAGACTTTACTGGCATCGCCTGACATTGGCTGTGTTTGTGTGGTCAGGCAAGTGAACGAGGGCGTATGGAAGAAGCAGGAGGACTTCCCCAGGCACAGCAGTGAGGACTTCCGTAAGAGTTCTGACTTTGACATGCCCACCAGCCCCCCTCTCAACCTCAGTGACCTGAGGGGCGGCAGCAGCCTGTCAAACTGGAGCCCCCATTCCAGCCACAGTCATAGTCACAGTCACGGCCATGGGCACAGCAACCCCTCCTCTGGCCCCCACAGGGACAACCACCCCCCTGTGCCTCACAAGGGTCGGGCCCTGGAAGAGCTGGCCAACCGCGCTGCTGCTGATAAGGCTGTGTCTGTGGAGGTTCGACTGGTAAGGAACCCTTCTGTTACTCCATTCCAGTCTGTAGTTTTCCGAGTGTGGCATTGGTATGATGATACAGTATATATGGGAGTTGGAGGTGAGTGTGAGTAGGCATGAGTGAGTCTACAAGTGTGGATGTCTGCACATGTGCATGAGTGAGTGTGTGTGTCTGTGTCTGTGTCTGTGTGTGTGTGTGTCTGCGTGCATATACAGTATCCCTCACTGTGATATCTCTCTCTATGGTTCCCCCTTCCCAGGCAGCAGAGCGGGACTGGGAGGAGAAGCGGGCCAGTCTGACCCAGTACAGTGCTCAAGACATCAACCGTCTGCTGGAGGAGACCCAGGCTGAACTGATGAAGGCCATCCCAGACCTGGACTTTGCTGCCAAGCAGATCAACAAGCCCTCCTCCAACACGCCCTCCCAGTCTCAGACCCCCCAGAGCGGGGGAGGGACCCCAGAGCACCGCCCTACCAAGCCCCAGCATGCTACACACAAGCTCTCGGGGAAGGAGCCTGGCTCCAGACGTGGCTCTGGTAAGGATACATCAGACCTCCCCTTACCCAACAGAGGTAACAGTAGAGCATTGGGGGTTTTGATGTACTGATGGGCAGCAGTGTTTTGTCACATACTCAGCTCATGAATGTGTTAGTGATGGCTGTGAATGTACTTTGTCCTGTTCTCTAACGGGTGCCCATGGTACTGCCCTCCCTGCCACAGATGTAGAGCAGCTGACGGTGACTCGGTATCGCACAGAGAAGCCCTCGAAGTCGCCCCCTCCCCCGCCACCTCGACGCAGCTTCCCATCATCCCCGTCTGGCCTGACAACCCGCAGCGGAGAGACCCTTATCCCCGGCAAGAGCCTGAAGGTGACAGAGCATGAGGCATGGATGTACAGTGGCTTGTCTTACAACCTGGAATTAAAATGGATTTTTGGGGGGTTTGTATCATTTGATTTACACAACATGCCTACCACATTGAAGATGCCAAATATGTTTATTGTGAAACAAACAAGAAATAAGACAACAAAACAGAAAACTTGAGCGTGCATAACTATTCACCCCCCCAAAGTCAATACTTTACAGAGCCACCCATTGCAGCAATTAGAGCTGCAAGTCTCTTGGAGAATGTCTCTATAAGCTTGGCACATCTAGCCACTGGGATTTTTAAACTGCTCCAGCTCCTTCAAGTTGGATGGGTTCCGCTGGTGTACAGCAATCTTTAAGTCATACCACAGATTCTCAATTGGATTGATGTCTGGGCTTTGACTATGCCATTCCAAGACATTTAAATGTTTCCCCTTAAACCACTCAAGTGTTGCTTTAGCAGTATGCTTAGGGTCATTGTCCTGCTGGAAGGTAAACCTCCGTCCCAGTCTCAAATCTCTGGAAGACTGAAACAGGTTTCCCTCAAGAATTTCCCTGTATTTAGCGTCATCATTCAATTTTGACCAGTTTCCCAGTCCCTGCCGATGAAAAACATCCCCACAGCATGATGCTGCCACCACCATGCTTCACTGTGGAGATGGTGTTCTCAGGGTGATGAGAGGTGTTGGGTTTGCGCCAGACATAGCGTTTTCCTTGATGGCCAAAAAGCTCAATTTTAGTCTCATCTGACCAGAGTACCTTCTTCCTTATGTTTGGGGAGTCTCCCACATGCCTTTTGCTTATTTTTTTCTTAAAGCATTTGCTTTTTTCTGGCCACTCTTCCATAAAGCCCAGCTCTGTGGAGTATACGGCTTAAAGTGGTCCTATGGACAGATACTCCAATCTCTGCTGTTTTCTTTGGTCTCTTTGTTGCCTCTCTGAATAATGCCCTCCTTGCCTGGTCCGTGAGTTTTAGTGGGCGGCCCTCTCTTGGCAGATTTGTTGTGGTGCCATATTCTTTCAATTTTTTAATACTGCATTTAATGGTGCTCCGTGGGATGTTCAAAGTTTCTGATATGTTTTATAACCCAACCCTGATCTGTACTTCTCCACAACTTTGTACCTGACCTGTTTGGAGAGCTCCTTGGTCTTCACGGTGCCGCTTGCTTGGTGGTGCCCCTTGCTTAGTGGTGTTGCAGACTCTGGGGCCTTTCAGAACAGGTGTATATATACTGAGATCATGTGACACTTAGATTGCACACAGGTGGACTTTATTTAACTAATTATGTGACTTCTGAAGGTAATTGGTTGATCTTATTTAGGGGCTTTATAGCAAAAGGGGTGAATACATATGCACGCACCACTTTTCCGTTATTTATTTTTTAGAATCTTTTGAAACAAGTTATTTTTTTCATTTCACTTCACCAATTTGGTGTATGTCCATTACATGAAATCCAAATAAAAATCAATTTAAATTACAGGTTGTAATGCAACAAAATAGGAAAAATGCCAAGGGGGATGAATACTTTTGCAAGGCACTGTATATTCACACAAACACACACACGCACTCACACACACACAAACACACACACACACACAAACCTCCTGCCTAGTTTCTGATCTCCTCTATGTATGTGTGGGAAAGTCGGAGACAGAGGAGGCAGAAGCACAGAAGCCCCATGTGAAGCTACGACGGACAGTGTCTGAAAACCCCCGTCCTGCGTCCACCCCTCCCACTATCGCCTCTGGAGACAAGGAGGGAGAGGAGGACAAGATCGCTGCTGAACTGGAGGTACTGGTATACCAGCTTCATAAATAGTGTATTAATAGTGTTAGCAGAGATTATATAGTATTAGTATAAGTGGTCCCTGAAGGATTTTAGGTAAGGGTGCAGGGAATGGGTAATGTTACTGAAAAATGACACTTCCTCCGCTTCCCTAATTTTCCCTAGAGCTTGTAGCTACACATGCCCATACACACACACACATACACACACACACACACACACACACACACTCACACACACACACACACACACACACACACACACACACACACACACACAGTGATACACACTCACGACCGTTGTAGGCAGTGGCGGCTCCTGAAAAAATTCTCAGGGGGGGCAATTTTTCTGATGATTTAGGTGACCTACACACATTTTAAAAAAGATATGTCCAGCAACAACATGAAGACAGGGGCAGCATATAAGTCAATACCAGAAGCATTTATTGACTGATCTCAAAAGTGTTGGCTTACCAGGGTTGGTGGAGCCCTCAGTTTCATCTTTGCCTCGCAAAGCTAACTCAAACACTCCGCAAAACTTCACACACTGGATTAGCCGGCTGAGGATGTGGCGGTTCTTGCTAATGTCGTAGTAAATATATTTGTTATAGTGAATATGGAATATGATATGTTGAGTAAAATGTTGTGCTAAGATCTATTTAGGTCAGGAGCTGGTTATAAGTTCTGTTCCTATCCAATAACAATGGACAAAAGGGTCCTATCTTGTCAGCCTTGTCAGTTTCAGTTCTCCAGTAAACTTGTGATTATCAACACTAACCTCATCGTTGTGGCGGCGGACAGCTAGCCTGTATCCCTCATCCAGTTGAGTGGGAATGTTCACTCTCCCCAAAGCAGACAATCTCAAACAGCTATCCATGTGGGTCTTTGACAGCTCATGTTTCTTAATCTTTCCTGAAAGATGGTGCATGTCCGTTACACACCAGTCGCTGTCCAAGCGGTGCTGTCTGCCGTGCCGCCTTCAGGGTGAAAGAGTAAGCAGGGGGTAGCAGAAGACTGCATTAGCTACATCGCAGCCTGCTAGCCAGGTTTTTCGTTCGTACCAATTTTTGGAAAATCCTCGGGTGTAGGACTTCCCCCCTTTAGTAGAAACCTGTTGAATTATTAAATTTGGTCTGGGAGGTCCTAATTGTTTCGTTGCCAATTTATCTTCATTTGTTCGCCGACAAAAAGGAACTTCTTTCAAAGACACAATCGAGTTGCACTGAAGCCTAGCCATTTTGACAGTAATAGTGAATTGATTGACGCTGCTACCCGCTCTTTTCTTAGTTACGTTCATGGTTTTGTTACGTATGACGAAAGCGCGTAAGTGCAAGCCCTCAGAAACCCATAGAGATTGTATTGAAAGCTCTGATATTTGAAAAAAATAGATTTTACATGGGAGTCTATGACAGACTTCTGGGCGATTTTCAACCTGACTGAAATCGCCCCAAAAGGGGGGGGGGCCATTTGAAGCACGACTTTAGCCTGATTGGACATTTAGTGGCACTGTGGCAGATCAGACGTCTAGATTACAACACTGATAACTACTGTTGCCGTGATATAATTGATTAGAAAAAAAATCCCTTCTTTTTCCTGTTTGGCAGTGCGTCGCCCATATCGCCCTATTGAACACACCGCCCCTGGTTGTAGGCCTCATTAGCTGGCTGCTTGGTGTGTTAGAGTGGATGGTCACGCCAAAGCAGCAGGTGCCATATGTCCTCCACACCCCAGGCCTCCTCACTGGGACAGAGAGCTCCAGTCACTGTGGGCCCAGATTACTGCAGATCACACAGCTTAGTCACACACACACACACACAGCGTGTCACCCAGAGCTCACAGACAACCCAGCCTGGCCACATGGACAAAATGGAGCCTTGGGTTGTGTGTTTGTCTTTCTGTTGCCCTGCTGGCCACAGTGAAACAATAAATGGGACAGATATATATATTTTTTTACTGTAATTTTAGATAGACCAGTTATGATCACTTATGTTGATATTATGGATGACTTATCCTAATTTAACCATTATTTGCATTATTTCAACTACCACCCTCCCCTCCCTCCTACCCTTCCCCTGGCCAGCTGTTTCAGAGAGCCCCCCTCGGGCTCAGCCACCCCCCTCCCCTGTCCCCGCCCAGTGCCCCACGCAGCAGGACCAGCGTGCCTCCCTCCAGCCTCGACCTATGGCCCCCAGGGGCACAGTGCACCAAGGTAACGCCCTCCCTGACCTCGCGAGGGCTTGTGTGGACTGCTGCTTCCTGAGACTGCCCTCAACTTCCTCCTTGCCCTCCTCGAACTAACACTTCCACCCCTCTACCCCCTCCCTCAAACACACACTCCCATGTTCCATCCCTGATCTCTACCCCCCTCCCAGAGTACACAGTCCCATCCTCACCTTTGTCTCTACCTGCAGAGTGCTCTCCACAGGTTCTCCTGTCACACACAGCAGCTGCTCACCAGCACACAGACTGTACACTGACCCTATTCTGCTTGGTGTTGTAGGGATAGTAAAGGAGGTTGTACTATTGTTTTAAATGCAGCCCCTTGGTCCAGCACTCCCCCTGTTCTACACTACCAGAACACACCCCTAAACACACTGTCTCCAGACAACACCATCTCTACAGCTGCCCTCCCCTCACACATCCTGTACCAACACACACTCACGAACTGATGGAGTGATCACTCACAGATACACACAAACACTCCTGTGACTAGTGACTCTCTGTGTTGATTGCAGTGCTCTGAAGTGCATGGATGTGTGTGTGCGTGTGGGTGTGTGTGAGAGCGTGTAAGTGTGTGTGAGTGCGTGTGTGTGTGTGAACAGTTGTGAAACTCTACACTGTGTCTACCAGCTGTCTAGAGCATCGTTGGACTGCTCTGGCCTACAGTGGAAGCAGGGCAGCTCAGAATGCACTTCCAGCATACTGGCATCACACTCACAGGTTAGTGCCCTAATAAGAAGTATTTTATAACCACTCAATTACCATTACACTGTTTAGAAAATAATCATATTTTATCTTAATTAATGTATGTTGGAATATTACTTCTATTCACCCATTTTGTTTTACATGCACAGAGCATGGCCTTTCCTGGTCCGTCCTTCTCTCCAGTCCCCCGGATTGTGTTGACAGAGTGCGTGTCAGTTCCACTCTCTCCCTCAGAAGGCTTTGTCAGAGACTTGACACAGGACCATCAGACAGTCCCCCAGATCCAGGTCTCTAAAGGGAAGGATCCTGTCAGCCAGGCCCAGAGGAAGCCCTCTCGGCGGGGGAAGCTGAGAATCCAGGAGTCCTTTGAGAAGGAGGAAGAGAGGGAGGAGAGAGAGGAGCTGTCCTTGGTGCTGACTGAGCTGGAGGTGAGGGTGATGTCACCCTCGGAGGCCCAGGAGCTCAGCAGGACCATGGGAGAGGCTTTACAGACACTCACCATCCCACCTCAGCCTTCAGAGAGAACCACTGAAGCCTGTCTGTGTGGGGCTCCACTACTGGTATTCTTCAGGGAGACTGTGACGGTCAGAGAGGCCTACAGGCAGCTGCAGTTACTGCTGGGCAGGGTGGAGGACACAGGGTCATCCAAGGCGGTCCCCAAGCCCAGAGCAGGACCTTCTCACAGCAGCCTGAGCAGCAGCCCCAGTCTCCTGGGTTCCAGGATCACTCTCTCCCCTGAGCAGCAGGACTCTCTGAGAGAGGCTCTGAGGAGAGGGGTGGAAACAGGTGAAAGGAACCTGACACTACCTCACAGCAGTGGAAGAGAGCGCATTCTAGCCACCCTTCCGGAGCCCAGTAAGGACTCTGCAGAAGTAGCAGTGAAACCCAATGTGTCTGCAGGTTTTGAGGAGAGCCAGGCCAGGGAAGGACAGGGACAGAACCCTTGGAAGCGGGGACAGGACATCAGGAGCAGCACCTACAGGAGGCTGGACAGCCTGGAGGAGACCATCCGCGAGCTGGAGCACACCCTGCTGGAGCTCAGTGGCCATCCCACCACAGTTCACCTCTCCCCCCCCACACTCCCCACTGACACCGCCCTGTCAGAGGCTCCAGACCCAGCCCAGACGCCTGGCACCAGCACCCCAGAGACCAAGAAGCCCCCAGTCCCACCAAAGCCCAAACCCTCCTTCACTCCTGCCATGATGACCAAGGTCTATAACATGCACCCCTGCATAGACTCTGCTCTTTGGAGGGCATGCACTCACTTCTCTCTATCCTCTTCTCTCTTTTTGGCTTTAAGTGTTCGTGTTGCAGTTTCTGCTGAAGCGTTATATTGTCTTCCTCCAATTCACTCCTACCTGACTGCACATAACGTACCAACCTCACGTGGAGTTATACCTCACACCTCCATTGAACCTCTCTACCTGCCAATTCCCACATAGAAGTAATCTGTTGTCTGCTCCCTGTGAAAACTGGTAGATTTTGGCCGTCCAAACAGAATGCTTTAAATGCTGAAGGCTTTAAATCTTTAATCAGTTCAACTCAAAGGGGCCCGCAACAGATGCTCTCCTTCTCTGTACTGTGATTAGTATTGGGGCTACTGCCCTCTTGGAGAGGGGCTGTTAATTGTCTTTTTATTGTTCTACTGTTTCGACTCTGTAAACCAGGGCAAGTCCAATCTCTGCTGCAATAAACTGTCATTTCTCTTTCGCTCCCCTCTTTATTTCCCCCCTCTCTTCACGTCTTTGTCTTGTCTTCTCATTGCACTTTGCTGCTTCTCTCGTCTCTGTAATCAATGACCAGTTACCTGCATCATCAACTATTACAGCTTTACCTTGAACAGTCTTTAGGCTTATCGACAAACTAAATGTTGAGACTGGTTTCCAAATTGGTCTGAAACTGAATACAGACACAAACTGTTGTTTTCATTATCCCATTGTAATTCATTAGCACAGGGCAGACCAGACCTCAGAGGGCTCGTTGCATGCTGGGAGTCTGAGTTTGTCACGTCACCTTTAGGTCAAGATACTTTGTAAAGCTCCCAAAATGAATAATGATGATAGATAGAGAGATAGAGACGGACAGGTGAAGAGGTAGAGTGTAGCACGGACCACCATGTTGTCTCTGTGTGTAGATAAACTCTCACCCACTCCAACTCCATCCATGAGTACCAAGCTGCAGTAGGGCTGGCTGTCAGGGACCATTTCTTCTCCTTGCCATTCAACTGGAGAAACAGGTCCCATGGGCTTGGCATGGGCTTGGCATGGGCTTGGCATGGGGTTGGCATGGGGTTGGTGTGGGGTTGGTGTGGGATTGGTGTGGAGTTGCAGAGTTTTCACGCCTTCTTGCATCACCCTCAGTACTGTAACCACCACTGCCTTTAACTGGGTCTCATTAGGCCAATCAGATCCTTCATCCAGGTTCCCTACTTTACCCCCGAATGACTCATATTAGCATACCATACTGGGCACTCTGTCTCCTGTAATCATATGCACTGCCTTTCCTCTTAGCTAATGTGCATGTGTGGAGGGGGTTGGGGAGTAGATAGGATGGGCGTGCGTGTGTTGGTGAGTGAGTGCGTATTTTCTTTTTGCATATTAGAGGTAGAGAAAATGATTGAGACGACGACATCATATGATGGAGCCCCTGGTGCAGCCACGCTACGCAACACCACTTTGAATTGTACATTTCCATATTCTCCTGTTTGTCAGATCTTCTGTAGCGCTGCAGCCTGTGTGTAGTGATATAGTGATATGGTGATATAGTGATATAGTGAAAGTCAGTGGGGTGGATGATAGGGAGTTATATCAGCGAGAATATAGTGTACACCCTGATCTTAGGGCTTTCAGCAGCCTGCGGGCTTACTGGGTGAGCGCTTCTATTGAGTTGGTATATGTCTGATTACAAGGAATGAAATGTCAATCTGTTAGTGTTCTGTGACACTCATACTCCCATCTCTCCCCATCTCTCCCCATTTCTCCCCTTCTCTCCCCTTCTCTCCCCTTCTCTCTCCATCTCTCCCCTTCTCTCCCCTTCTCTCCCCATCTCTCCCCTTCTCTCCCCTTCTCTCCCCTTCTCTCCCCTTCACTCCCCTTCTCTCCCCATCTCTCCTCTTCCTCTTCTTTTGTCTATTCCCCCATGCCCTCCTCTCCTTCTCTCCTTCTCTCCTTCTCCAGGGAGGGAACAGCTCTTCAGCTGTGGGTAAAGTCCACTCTTCGGCTGCTTCCAGACTGAAGCACCTGCAGCAGAGCAGCACAGAGAAGACCAAAACTGGCAAGAGGGAGGACTTCCTCAAGGGCCAGCAGCAGGTACTGTATTCTAGTCAGACTGATCATCCCCCTACCTAACCGACCCCATACCCTACCTTCTGGTCACACTCCCACTGAGACGATACCCCTGCACAAGGTAGCTTATTCCACTGCTGTATTGGAGGTGTACCTACATATCTTGGAGCGACTTCTTAATCCATAGACCGTCTATGGATTAGCCAGAGCTAATACTACTACTAGGGTCCTGTTTGGAAAAGGGGATATAGCTAGTGTACAGAATAGATAGTGTAGTGCACTAGGGACCTGAAGGTTTTGGCGCATGTTGGGTTATAAGTTAGAGATGCAAGGTGGCCCAGGGGAGACAGGGAAATGGAACTGTTCAGACGTGTCAGAACAAAGTCAAGCTGAGAGAGAACTTTCTTCTCTAGTGCTGTCAGGAGTCATGTCAATGAAGTAAGCTTTAATGTCAATGTTATTTGAAAAATACAGGAGCACTGAAGTGCACCTAAACCCCCTCTCCGCGCTAAAAATACTTTGATAGGGAATTCAGAGAAGGAGCCATTCGTGTGGATCAAGAGCGAGAGGGGGATGAGAGTGTGAAAGAGAGAGAGAGAGAGAGAGAAGCCAATAAAGCCCTTTGAATTGAGAGAGAGAGAGAGAGAGAGAGAGAGAGAGAGAGAGAGAGAGAGAGAGAGAGAGAGAGAGAGAGAGAGATGTAGGGAGAGACAAAGAGAGATCCATGTATATATAATATATATATATATATATATATATATATATATATATATATAGAGAGAGAGAGAGAGAGAGAGAGAGAGTTGTTAGACTGTGCTGCCTAGTAGCTATATAGGCTATATAATATAGCTATATAAGCATGGGAGGAATGTCTCTAATTCCCTTGTCTCCCAGTGTAGGCTGAGGCTAATCAGTACCCAGTTGTGTCAGTGTAATCACTGATTATTCAATATGAAGCGCACAGTGCTTCCCCTCAGTGTGCTCCCTTCAGCTCTCGCTCGCTTTCTCTCTCTTCCTTCATTTTATTCCTTCATTGTTTTCATCCCTTTTATTTCTTGTTCTCTCAATTTTGCTGTCTCTCTTTTCCCACCTCTATCTTCCTCTCTCTCTCCCCCTGTGTGCCTCTCGTTCCCTCCCTCTACTTCCACTCTGTGTGTTTTTGGAAAGCTGTAGGGTTGGAGTGGCCTCCTTCTAGCCCACTGAGAGGAAAATGAATCCCATTATTTCAGAATGAGGAGACAGGATCTCAGCGCGCTCCCTTTGTCCGCAGACTGTTGCAAACAATTACACTGAAAAGAGGCTGTGTGAAAAAACTATCCCTCGTCCAAAGAAGGAAAGACGCTCAAAACAATCTCCCTCAGAGTCAGCACCAAGCCATCAGTTAGGATAGCGCCAACAACAGTAACAAAGACATTACTAAACCCATTTCAGAGCATTTTGAATCAACATATGGCTTCAATCGCAGATGTCAATCTCCCCACTACTCAATGACTGACAGCAGGCTGTTTGTATGGGCAGCACATGCCATGGATGTCTGTCTTCTCTCGTTACTCCACCTCAACACTGTCAGATATACCTATACTATACTGCCCAGGCTACTGTGCCAGCCAGGTACCTATCCACCAACCATGTTAGTTGACCCATAGAGCTTTAAGGTGCCCCACTAGTTTCCCCACTCCCATAGAGTTGTAAGTTAGTTGCCCCACTCCCATAGAGTTGTAAGTTAGTTGCCCCACTCCCATAGAGTTGTAAGTTAGTTGCCCCACTCCCATAGAGTTGTAAGTTAGTTGCCCCACTTCCATAGAGTTGTAAGTTAGTTGCCCCACTCCCATAGAGTTGTAAGTTAGTTGCCCCACTCCCATAGAGTTGTAAGTTAGTTGCCCCACTCCCATAGAGTTGTAAGTTAGTTGCCCCACTCCCATAGAGTTATAAGTTAGTTTCCCCACTCCCATAGAGTTGTAAGTTAGTTTCCCCACTTCCATAGAGTTGTAAGTTAGTTGCCCCACTCCCATAGAGTTGTAAGTTAGTTGCCCCACTCCCATAGAGTTGTAAGTTAGTTGCCCCACTCCCATAGAGTTGTAAGTTAGTTGCCCCACTTCCATAGAGTTGTAAGTTAGTTGCCCCACTCCCATAGAGTTGTAAGTGAGTTGCCCCACTCCCATAGAGTTGTAAGTTAGTTGCCCCACTCCCATAGAGTTGTAAGTTAGTTGCCCCACTCCCATAGAGTTGTAAGTTAGTTGCCCCACTCCCATAGAGTTGTAAGTTAGTTGCCCCACTCCCATAGAGTTATAAATTAGTTGCCCCACTCCCATAGAGTTGTAAGTTAGTTGCCCCACTCCCATAGAGTTGTAAGTTAGTTGCCCCACTCCCATAGAGTTGTAAGTTAGTTGCCCCACTCCCATAGAGTTGTAAGTTAGTTGCCCCACTCCCATGGAGTTGTAAGTTAGTTGCCCCACTCCCTACTGATGCTGTTGTTTTGACTGACACCCACCCAGACATGCCCACCGTGGCTGTCCTCTCTACTGGAGCCACAGCTGAAGGTAAAGAGGTCTCTTCTCTTCTCCCCTCCCCAGAGATGACTCCTGACCCCAAACTCTTACATTGACCCTCTCTCTCTCCGGCCATCACTCTCTCCTTTCATATTCCTATCTTTCTCTTTTTGTCTCTTTTCTGCTTATATCCTCAGTGGTGTTATGAATAGACGTTATTGGTGGTGGGAAAGCTTTCATATTTGTGTTATCTGTCTGTACTATGTGTTTTCTCTGTGTGTGTGTGTGAGAGAGACTGAACAGGGCATTGTGAGATGATACTCAGTGCCGTTGTGCCTGCGCTTGTTGTTTGGCATTGCTACAGTACCAGGAGACATCACGTCAGAGCGTTCCAGGCGTGAGAGCATTTTTTAAATCACTGAGCTATTATAAGAACAGACAGTTCAAAGCCACCATTTCGCTCCGTTTGCCTTGGCGCAGATCAAGGAGGCCATGACAATGGGAATCCTTTTCATACCGCAAGCCTCGATTTCCATTTCCCATTTCCATTTTGCTTCTTATTACTTCTGGCTGTGAAGCAGGCTAGTTAAGGGGGGGGGGGGTAGTAAAGGCCAGTCCCACGAGACAGTCTTTTGGCAGGCAGCTCTGAGCTTCCGGAGATGAGAGGAGGCTATTTTACCGCACTAACAGACCAGAATAAATGTTGCGGTAGCCAGGCTTGAGAGAGAGGAGAGAGAGAGGGTGTCCTCAGGCAGAAGGAACAGCACCAGAGGTACTGGAGCACCAGCCAACAGAGTAGGTTAAAGCCTCAGAGGCCACACAACACGCACCTGCTGTCCAACCAACCACACAGAACGAAACCCCTCTATCCCCACACTAACACCCTCCAACCACTCAACATGCAGGGTAGAGTAGAAACCTCTCTCAGAAATAGTGGGTGGCCTTTTTTTGGAACATTGTGGAGGAGAACTTTCGCCATATGTTATTCAAGAGCAAATTATTTGCTATCGTGGATAGAATTTAAGTTAGTCTATTTGATCGGTGTAGTCAAAGTCACCTCTAAATAAACGATGACCTTTGATATAAAACCTGGTATGCAGAGTTATTGCTCTCTCCCAGTGTCTGGGATGGTTACATCAGACTCTTCCTTCACGTTACACCTCTCATCCCCCAGCCACAAGCACAGATGTCTAGACAGGTGTCATCAGCCAGTGGCACTGATGTAGGACTGATCACAGAGTAGGGGACCCTCACACATTCGTGCTCTGGCATAGATCTGGTAGTGTTTGGCACTGCCTGTCTTCTGCCAATGCCCTGGCACTGCCACTGGGTCTGCCACATGCCTCCAGCCTTCCTCTATGAGAGAGACTGGCTGCTGGCAGACTGCTTTTACAGACAATACACACCATATACTGTATAATGTCCACAGTGTCACCACAATGTCTCACTGCCAACACAGCGCCATCTACTGGTGTACTCCAGCATCACACAAAGGGGAATGTGATGCTGTTCATTTAACGTGTTTTGCATTTTTAATGACTTGGACGTCCATTAAAAAAAACTGTCAAAACAGTAACGGAAAACAGCAGTGTAATAACCCCTGTACACTTCTGTTACATTTTCACTTCAGACTGTTGGTATCATAACACAAAAAAAATATGTATTGTCGGTTTTTAACCTCCATTCTGTGTAGTTGGCACTCTTGGCTAGCATCAACATCTGCTGATACTAACCTGAATTTCCTGTGTTTGTCTCTTGTTCTCATCTCACCCCTCCTCCCTCACCCCCCACCTCTCACCCCTCCTTCCTCACCCCACCCTGCCTGTGCCTCTTTACACCACCTGTTCCTGGGGCACCACCACCACCTCACCCACCACCCTGTCACCTGTGTGATACTCCTGGGCCACCCTGTGCCACCCGGCCTGCCCCTCCACCTGCTCCTCTGTGACCTCTGACCCTGCACAGTGAGTGAGGGACAAGCCTGTGCCCGTGCCTGTCCTCTCCAGACTCCTCCTCATCACCAACCACCTGACTACAGAGCTGCATCTGACTCCCCACCCCATCCCCTGCTACTCCTAGTCCACCCCCTTAAGCCCCCCTCCCCTCTGTTGGCTTAACATGGGTATTGGCAGAGTCTCTGACTCCTGTACCCTCTCACGTCCTACATTGACCCCACAATACACAGGATATCTACCCTGTGTGTGTTCTGTATGTTTGTGAATGTGCATGTCTGTGTGAATGGAAGGGTGCTGTCGGGGACCACTACCAACTATATGACTGTTCTCTCTTTTTTCATTTATCTTTTTCCCCCTGAAACATTTCCAATTTTCCCCAATTCTCCCTGTTCCTGGTCTGTCCCTGGGTCTGACCCATAGGCCCTTGGGAACAGCAGCAGCAGTATTGAGCCCCTCCTGTCAGGCACCAAAGCTGACAGTTTTTCCGGCCGCCTGCCCTCCTCCAGCTCGGCCTCGGCTGTGTTCGCCCCGGGTCTAAGGAAGTATCCCCAGGAGGGAGCGCTGTCTTCCCTGACAGCCTCCTCCAACCAGGCCAAAGCCCTGCTGGCCAGCCTGTCAGCCTCCAGCCTGAACGCCGAGGCCCTGCTCCTCTCCTCCACCTTCCGCCAACACCGCCTCCTCCGTGAGCAGCAGCGCGCCTCCTCCCTGCCCCTGGCCAACGGCCGCTCCTCCAACTCCACCTCCACCTCAACCACCACCTCCTCTTCCTCCTCCTCCACCTCCCCCACCTCCACCACCCCCACCCCCTCCTCCTCGCCCTCCTCCCCGACCCCCCTGACCTCCCTCAACCTCTCCTCCCTGGGGCTCAAACCTGGTGGCCGCAGCCTGCAGTACTCCGGCTCCAACAGCTACAAGGAGCGTGGCAGCAAGACCCTGCCCAAGCCTGTCTCCCCTAGCAACTCACAGTGAAGTACAAGAGGATGGATGAGAAAGAGGAGGAGCACCATCACATGCCAAAACTGAAGAGCAAAACAAGCAAAACAAGCAAAACATATCAGTGGGGAGTTCCCCAGAATATCTGTAGGTATTTCTCAGAGTTTACTTTCTGAGTGTCACTTTGCTGCTCTTGGTCTCAGTCCAGCAGCCATAATCTTCACATATCTCTAATTATACAGTACAAGAGTTGATGAGACATTAAGTGGAGGTGCACTGCACTCCTCCTTGGACAGTCTGGTGGTTCCTCTGTGGCTCTCCCACTCAGTAGTACTGACTGTTCCCCAGACCCCCAGAGAGAGAGCTCAAAGATGGGCCTTGGCCTTCTCTCTCTCCCACTGCCTTGTCTGTTCCAGTCTGATCTGGTCTGGGTGGACAGAAAAACAGTGCCAGTCCTTTATGAACCCTCAGTCCATCATCGCACCATTTGCCAAATCTTACTGGATGGAACCTTAGTGGAGTAGATGTAATATCTAGACTGTGACTTATATTATACAGAGTAGAGTTGCAATAATCAACGAGTACAGTACAGTAGTCGTGTGTGTTCAGAGTTATACCAGTCTTATTCCATCACCTGGCAGAATGTGAATCTGTGGAGAAAAACGAAGCTAAACCAAGGTGGTGGTTTCCATTCTGGGACAGTTTTCTGTTTGTTCCTTTCTTTATTTCAGACTTATTGCATCACCTCTGTAGAAGTCTAAACTGGTGCTATAGTTGTCCCTGTTTTGTAAAGAGCTTACTTGAATGAAACGGCTCCCATTCAATGTGACTGTACATTCCACTGTATATCCAATACTATGTCCCTGGAGTGGCTTAAGGCCTCTTCTCTCCAGTATCTGATTCCATTCTTACCCTTGTTCTCTATTAACACAGCAGTTTGGCAATGGAAGAAAAAGCCAGGGAGCTGCTTTTGTTGAAATCCTCTGATTTGAGAGTCTGCACACAATTTTATCACCCGCAATAGCACATTATAGGAACAGTAATGTGATATTACAGTAGATCAATTCTTTAACGACTGAGCTGGTACATGAAGAAGGGAACAAAGGAAAACAAAAATACATCAAAACATTGAAATGGATCGTTAAAGAATGTAGAATGAGTAGACATGAATGATGTATGACAATCAGGACGTATACATAGTTGAAGGGTTTTGCCTTGGACTGGCGTTCCCTGCTGCAGTGATTACACTCCTTACTCAACACACGCTCATGTGATCAGGCACAGGCATATAGCAATAGATGCATGCACACTCTCCAACACGCCAGTGAGACGGAGATCCACCTAATTGTTAATGGAAAGCACAGTCTCCAGTTGTATTGAGTCATAACTTTTGACTAGATTGGCCATTTCTTTATTTCATGACTGTAGAACCACTGATCGTGAATTAACCCACACCGTTTTGATAATGCAGTCTTTTTGGTAGTATTTGATTTGAATGGTTAAAAGACACAGAACATTAGAGAGAGAAACAAGAGCACAAATGAATTCTCTTCTGAAAGGGACCAGAGATATGGACCAGCTGGTGGAGCTCCCCTCTGATTATTTACAAGACATGCTGCACAATGAGTTTCATTTTGGCTTGTGTGTATTTTCAATATTTGCTCTAGCTAAAACCCACAATAAGTTTAACTGGACCTCCCCCTGACAGAGAAGCTGGCTTAGCCCACAGCTGTTGGTTGTGCAATAGTAAGGTTGCCACTGGAAATGGCTGCTTTTTTCTGTGTGATAGATGTTATGGAGAATAATTTGGTCCATGTAATAAAACGAAGGCAGATCCAGGGTATATGAGTGTTCTCTCTTTAAACCGGAGTGCTTACGAAAATATCACCGGCTCCATTCCTGACTTAAGAGCTTGGAAGTGTTATAAGGATAAAACAGACTTTCATCAAAGACGTGTCAATGTTTCCCTGCTGTTAATCTTACGCCAGCAACCACTCTGAAGCTCTATTTCTTCTGTGATGCGTCACCAAGGCGGCCTAGGGGGTTTATGGCCGTGTGTAGTCGTACACAGTTCATTCAGTTAATTCTTCAGTTGTTCGGTAGACAAGTGCGTGAAATCGATTCATCGTGGCATTGAGATGAAAACAATTGCTTGTGAAAGGGGCCGGTGTCAAGTGCAAACAGCTTGATGTGGGTAGATTGGTTTTGGTTTTCATGTTTGAAGGCTAGTGTAATAACAAAGGGCTGGGAAGACAGGTTCATCTGGAGGTCACTGTTTAACACCCTTTTGAGTTTAAGAAGGCTATTCTTTTTTGCACCTTGCTATCTGTGCTGTCCTTGGGGGGAGATGTGTCTATGAATCAAACCCTTCTTGGAAGAGGTTCCCATTGGGCCTGTATTTCTGACTGCCATGGTACTGTATTATAATTGCACAAAATGATCGATGTTGCAATTTCCCCATGAGAGCACAGAATGGACCTATCTGCATGAACCCTCTGGATCTTTGGTTTCATTAGAGACCCACCAAAGACATGTTCTTGTAGGCTTATAGCAGTACAGCTCATGTGCACGTTTGTCTTTGCAGGCGGAGGAACCTTGGTATGATGGCACAAATCAGATCAGTGGCTCCGACAACACATTACTGTAAAGATCAGAACAAAGGGCCACATATTGGCCTACACACACACACACACACACACACACACACACAGACAGACAGACAGACAGACAGACAGACAGACAGACATACAGACAGACAGACAGACAGACAGACAGACAGACAGACAGACAGACAGACAGACAGACAGACAGACAGACAGACAGACAGACAGACAGACAGACAGACAGACAGACACACACACACACACACACACACACACACACACACACACACACACACACACACACACACACACACACACACACACACACACGAGTATGTCAGAATGTGGCCGTGGCATTGCAATAAGCACACCCTCTGTTCTGTCAGCGAGAAAACGGCAACCTCACGGAACGCTGGCTGCACTGTAGCAATGCAGGACTCAAGCCCTGGGTTTTATAAAGTGAAGCCAAATGAAAGAAATTAACTTACTCATGCAGCTCCACACTCAAATCCATAACTCCCAGCGCTGTATTTGCGTCTGGCAGGGTGATGGGGAGGAAGGGAGGAAGGTTTTCACACTTCGCTGCTTTTACACTGGAAAGTCCCTGATGAAACCCCAAGACTGCGTGACAATGCTTTTTTTGAATCACCGTAACACTAGTGTTATTGGACAGGAGATTTCAATATGGCAGAGTCTTGGAGGGGTTTATTGGTGGTGGGGATGAGGAAAGGATGGTGGCGAGTGGAGACACTCATAGTGAAAGCCCCTGGCAATCAGAGAGATAATTCATGCAAACTTTAAATGAAAAGTAAAATAATTATACATTTATAAATATATCTTCGTTAAGATGTTTGTGTATGATATTAATATAATTGTGAAGAAAGTGTGATATATAGGCCTAGATTAAATTATTATAATGTACAATTTAAATCATCCTCTTTTTTGGATTTATATGAGTAGGCATTTTATACAGACTTTCCTTTTTAATTCTTCAAGAGAGATACTGTATTTCACATCAGCAAATTATTTATTCATAAGCAGAACATTTTTATATTGATTTGAAAATATTTATCTGTATAGAAGACAGGTATGTAATATACAGTGGAGCTCATTTTTAATTCTGGGATATTTTTATGAGCACTATTTTTAACAGTTGTGTGAGTTTCCTCTTTTGTTGGCCTGCTGGCCTATACTACTGGTATGTTTAGGAAGAGGTTGCCTCTGAGCTGGTCCAGTACAATGTCTGCTCCCACGCCTCCACTAGCTAACATTCATTTTTGAGGTAAGGGGAGCTGTTCCTAGACCTGTTCTTAGGGCCGTGCCTTTTCTTTGGAACTTCTGTTGGTTTACTTAGGATGGTATTAAATCATTATGGCCCAAAGTTATTAACAGAGAAGGGACTCAGCATTGAATAAGTCATTTAGGTTTCAGTGACCACCAAGAGCGCATAACGCGGATAGATGTGGAACGTTAGCTTTTTCTTCTTCTTCATCATAATCATTGTCTATTGAGACATGTTTGGTTATGTTTTTAATAAATGAAACAGACATATGTGTATTGTTTTACTTGCTTTCTGTGGTGTGTATAGTACTGTATGAGGTTTTTACATGAATGTGTGGATGTTCCAAAATCTTGGCATCGAGAAGAAAACGAAACAAAATTATATTATAATTATATGTAAATAGACTGAGTAATTCCTAGAAAGTTCAACAAAATATTATGTCCAAAATAATGTTTTAATAATAAAAAGATGATGGATACAAAGGTATATTATAAAACAATGCATGTATATTGTCAAGCAATCGCACAGTGCAGTTGAAAAGTGTTGTCTACATGTTTTCTTAAAAAACAGAGCGAGAAAGAAAAAGAGGTGTACCACTTTAAAGGTTTACAGCGGTAGAGAACCAGACCCTTTTTATTATGGATCTTTCTGTGACACAGGCATGTTCAGTCTTACTGTGATCAGTGATGCTATGGTGATGATGGCTAAGAGTGAGGAGTGTTCCCAACCATTCAGAACGATCCAGAACGATCCAGAATGCTTCAACGCACCTTCACCAGAAAAACCCACCAATTACGATCTCCCACTTGTAGAGTAATGTGATATAATGAACAATACAGAAAATAGATCTATGTAGATATAAATACCTACTGACACTGGATATACTCATTTATCAGTGTGGATGCCATGATATTCTGTGAGAAATGTGATTTTTTTTTCTGTGAGAAGACTGGCAGTTGAACCTGCCTCCTTTTGTACATACTTGCTGTGGTTCTGTGTCTAATAAAGTGCAGCTCTCTTGTACAGTCGTGGAGTCTGGGTTTTGCTTTATCGTAGACAGTAAGTTAATCTTCTTTGCCTTTTGGGATCAATAAAGTATCATCTCAGTAGGTGGACGCCCACATGTCCAGCGGCGGCCCTCAGACGTGTCATTGTAGTATTGTTAACTGGGTATGGAATGGCCTCTCTGTTCATCTTCCCTGGGGCTAGGAGGCTGTTTCATTTACAGACATAATGTGAACACTCTGATATGATTACAGGGCACATTGTCTTTCTAATGGCATGGCTTGGCAGGTCACGGATCCACTCTAGGGTAAGCAAGTAATTGAGTCATGAATTTGGGGTAATACAGTAATGTGAAACGTAATTTTTATTTATTTTAAAAAATGTACTAATTAAAAGATGAACAAAACAAAAAAGTATAGTTATTTTAAAAAGCTAAATGGATAATGGTTAAACATGCATAGATGTATTTCTATGTTACACATTTGCTCATGACGTATAGCTTAAACTCTGTGTTCTATTTGCAGAGTAAATTCATATATATATATATTTTTTTTTTGGGGGGGGGGGGTGGATCAGCTTAATATTGCAGATAGATTGTATCTTCTATCAATGTAATTGTCTGCATCACTTCCAATCCCCCATGTTTTTTATATATATACTCCCCTTTATTACTTTTCAACCCCGCCATCCTTTCCCTACTTGGAGTAAATTAGTGAACAACAATGCCCAGGCCTCTACTTCCGGTCTATACTTACTATCTACACCTTATGGACAGAGTTAATTTTACAATAATTATATTATATATATATATATATATATATATATATATATATATATATATATATATATATATATATATATATATATATATTATATATATACAGTGGGGGAAAAAAGTATTTAGTCAGCCACCAATTGTGCAAGTTCTCCCACTTAAAAAGATGAGAGAGGCCTGTAATTTTCATCATAGGTACACGTCAACTATGACAGACAAATTGAGAATTTTTTTCTCCAGAAAATCACATTGTAGGATGTTTTATGAATGTATTTGCAAATTATGGTGGAAAATAAGTATTTGGTCACCTACAAACAAGCAAGATTTCTGGCTCTCACAGACCTGTAACTTCTTCTTTAAGAGGCTCCTCTGTCCTCCACTCGTTACCTGTATTAATGGCACCTGTTTGAACTTGTTATCAGTATTAAAGACACCTATCCACAACCTCAAACAGTCACACTCCAAACTCCACTATGGCCAAGACCAAAGAGCTGTCAAAGGACACCAGAAACAAAATTGTAGACCTGCACCAGGCTGGGAAGACTGAATCTGCAATAGGTAAGCAGCTTGGTTTGAAGAAATCAACTGTGGGAGCAATTATTAGGAAATGGAAGACATACAAGACCACTGATAATCTCCCTCGATCTGGGGCTCCACGCAAGATCTCACCACGTGGGGTCAAAATGATCACAAGAACGATGAGCAAAAATCCCAGAACCACACGGGGGGACCTAGTGAATGACCTGCAGAGAGCTGGGACCAAAGTAACAAAGCCTACCATCAGTAACACACTACGCCGCCAGGGACTCAAATCCTGCAGTGCCAGACGTGTCCCCCTGCTTAAGCCAGTACATGTCCAGGCCCGTCTGAAGTTTGCTAGTGTGCATTTGGATGATCCAGAAGAGGATTGGGAGAATGTCATATGGTCAGATGAAACCAAAATATAACTTTTTGGTAAAAACTCAACTCGTCGTGTTTGGAGGACAAAGAATGCTGAGTTGCATCCAAAGAACACCATACCTACTGTGAAGCATGGGGGTGGAAACATCATCCTTTGTAGCTCAGTTGTAGCTCAGTTGGTAGAGCATGGTGTTTGCAACGCCAGGGTTGTGGGTTTGATTCCCACGGGGGGCCAGTATGAAAAAAAATAAAATAATGTATGCACTCACTAACTGTAAGTCGCACTGGATAAGAGCGTCTGCTAAATGACTAAAATGTAAATTTTAATAGCTAACATCTCGATGGCCACAATAAATAGATATGCCGATAGTGGACAACCTTGTTTCACTCCTCTTGACAGTTTAAAACTTTCTGAGAAATAGCCATTATTTACTAATTTACACCTAGGGTTACTATACATGATTTTGACCCATTTTATAAGAGATTCTCCAAAATTGAAATGCTCCAGGCATTTATATATAAACCCCAGTCGAACTTTATCAAATGCCTTTTCGAAGTCTGCGATGAATAGCAGGCCTGTTTTCCCATATTTTCCATAGTGTTCTATTGTTTCCAATACTTGCCTTATATTATCTCCAATGTATCTTCCATGTAAAAAACCTGTCTGATTAGAATGAATAATATCCGACAATACCTTTTTAATTCTATGCGCTATACATTTTGCTAGGATTTTTGCATCACAACACTGAAGTGTAAGGGGCCTCCAATTTTGTAAATGGACTGGATCTTTATATTTTCCACTTGTATCCTGTTTCAGTAATAATGAGATCAGACCTTCTTCTTGAGTGTCAGATAATCTACCATTTACATAGGAGTGGTTAAAACATGCTAATAACGGTCCTCTTAGTATATCAAAAAAGGTTTGGTATACCTCGACTGGTATGCCATCCAACCCTGGAGTTTTCCCAGACTTAAAGTCTTTAATTGCATCCAGAAGTTCCTCCTCTGTAATTTCACCTTCACATGAGTCTTTCTGTGTGGCTGTTAATTTGACATTATCAATAGAAAAAACATCTCTACAATTAGCTTCAGTTAGAGGAGATGGAGGCGACTGAAAATAAAACATATGCTTAAAGTACTTTGTTTCTTCCTTCAAAATATCATTTGGTGAATTATGGGTGACTCCGTCAATTGTAACCAGTTTCATTAAGTTCTTTTTGGTAGCATTCCTATGTTGAAGATTAAAAAATATTTTTTTGCATTTTTCCCCATATTCCATCCAGTTTGCTTTATTTTTATAATATATTACACTTGATCTTTCTTGAGTAAGTTTCTCAATTTCTTTTTGTTTTTCCTCTAATTTATTCTGAGCCTCTATGTTACAGTTTTGATTGCCATCTATCTGTTCTGTTAGACTTTCTATTTCCTTTCTTAGTATAAACTCTTTTGACCTAAATTGCTTTTGTTTTCGAGATGAGTACTGAATTGCATGGCCTCTAAAGGCACATTTAAAGGTGTCCCATACAATAAGGGGATTCGCTGTACCTATGTTATGTTGGAAAAAGTCAGTTATAAATTCATTTGTTCTAATTATAAATAAATTATCATCCAATAGGCTTTGATAAAATTTCCTATATCCTCGCCCACGTGGAAATTCAGTAAGAGTAATGTATATGCCTATTATATGATGGTCCGACCGCATTCTGTCCCCTATCAACACTTTTTTAACTTTTGGTGCCAACGAGAATGAGATAAGAAAGAAGTCAAGACGACTAGCTTGATTCAGTCTCCGCCATGTATATCTCACTAGATCAGTATATTTAAGCCTCCATATATCTACTAATTCTAATGTATCCATGACATTCACAATTTCCTTAAGAGCATGTGGGTGATTGTTTGTGGTGTGATTTCCTTTACGGTCCATTGAGCTATTTAAAACAGTATTATAATCCCCCACCATAACAATATTGTCTTGAATTGCTTGCAGGCTTGATAATTTATTATATATATTGTCAAAGAATTTTGGATCATCATTATTTGGTCCGTAAAGGTTAATGAGCCATATCTGTTTATGGTCCAATAACATATTTAAAATAATCCATCTACCTTGCGTATCTATTTTGACAATTCATATTGTTGTTTAAATGTGTATTGATAAGTAAAAGGCTACATCATCTCCAGTACTAATGTATGTGTATTGTGTATGTACAATACAAGTATGTATTTGTGTTCTGTGTATGCATACACTTTGATATTGAGTGTGTGTACAGTAATCTCAGTGGAGTTGTGGGTCTTGGAGCTGGAGTTGTTCAGGTGTCTTGACGCTGTGCTGGTCTCCGTCCATCTGCTGCTCTGAACGGGGAGTTCCTCAGGTCTGGGACAAAGCACATAGACACAACCACTGAAACTTAGCAAGGGATATCTATCTCAGAATGTACTGGTGAAAAGTGTGATAACACTTTGTGATTTACATACATATAAAGCATTAATGTATTTTATAGTGCCTTATAGCCCACTTATAATGTGTTATGACATTGACTATAAGCGTCCTTAACTCTGATGTTTTATAGATCATAAACTATAATGACTTATAAGACTATAGTGCATAATGTATTCTAGCCATAGTGGTTTGTCATACCTGTGATGATGTCCTCCAGGGCCCCATCCTTCACCTGGGGCTTCACCTGCCTTTTCTTCAGCTCCGCTATCAGGTCCATCTTGGGCATCATGGGAGACTGGCAGGGGTCAAAGGGTAAAGCTGACACATTGGCATATGTAGTATGGACCACACTAGAATGACCAGTCACTGGTCGAGCAGTCATAGGGGAAGTTTTTTAACTGACTGTATTGAATGTAGATTGTGGTGGTTGAGTTGGTATGGGGCATCGGTCTATAGTCTATTGTCATACCTTGTGTCCTGCAGCCTCTTTCTTTCTAGGGGAGGGAGACTCTGCTTGGTTCTCGCTGCTCTGGGCCTCCAGTCTCTTCCTCTGTTCATTATCCTGCTCTGCTTGCTGTGTGGGACACAGACACAAAAACAGGTCATTAAAGGTCCAATGCAGCCGTTTTATCTCAATATCAAATCATTTCTGGGCAACAATTAAGTACCTTGCTGTGATTGTTTTCAATTAAAATGGTAAAAAGAAACAAAAATAGCTTCTTAGCAAAATGCTATTTCTCAAGCAAGAATTTTGCTAGGACTGTCTGGAAGTGGTCTGAGTGAGGGGCCTAATTGGAGGAGCCTAATAGGAGGGATGTGTAACCTGAAAACTAGCTGCTATTGGCAGAGAGGAGGGCAAACTTTCTTTTTTATTGGTCTATTAATTTACCAGGTGGTGCAAAAATCCCACACAGCCAAACAAGCTGAAATTTCAGCCAGTCTTTTCAAATAGCTCTTACACTAAAAGTGCATCATCATAATTTTCACAATTCCACAGTATTTTTCCAACCTCATAGTGTGGAAAATATATTTAAAACACAAGAAAATCACGTTTTTGACTGCACTGTCTCTTTAACAAACATTCATATAAATACAAAATGCACCCACAATAGACACAAGTGAAATATAATGAGCTATTTCATTATCCTTTCCCTCTGTGCTGCCTCATTATGGGGGCACCACCTCACCTTATAGGCCTTCATGAAGCGGACAAACAGAGGGAAAAACATGGAGGGTTGCGTGGTCTTGGGGTTCTCTCCAAAATACTCCACCGCCGAGCCATATGCCTCCTAGTGGTGGAGGTGAGAGAGGAAGAGGAGGAGAGATGACACACACACATCATAAAATAGGTATTGAACATCTTCTGTGGAATGATGTGTGTTGGATGTGTCTATTAAGTTCAAATGTTATGGAATTCCAACCTGAGCGGTCTTGCTGTCTTTGAGTAAAGAGTCCAGTAATTCACTGTTTGCCTTGACAAAATCCTTCAGCACTGTGTTGTCTTCCTGCACCAGGAACTCCTTCTTCGTCACTTCCATTCCCCTCTCCAGAGAGCGGATATCCTGAAGAATACTGTCCAGAGACACTGAAACACACAAACACAGGAGAGAAACAGGGCGTCAGTTATTCTCACTATGAAGGGCTGCATTTTTTAAAGCTGTGTGTAAATGTGTTTGCGCATGCATGTGTGTGCATGCGTGCAAGCGTTGATTGCGTTCACGCACCTAGGCCAGCCTTGTCCACAAAGTGCAGCTCAGTGTGGAAGTTGTTGAGTTCAGGGTATTTCTCCTGGACGATGCTGGAGATGAAGTGTAGTAGGGTCTGGGAGCGGTCTGTAGACTTTGTGTCCAGCAGCTGACAGGACAGAGACAAATGGAGGGACAGATGGAGTCATCTCTCAAAGACGGACTGGCCTGCCTATCAACATACCATAGCTCCCTCAACAGTCCAAACCTGGCTTTAGCTAATAGTGACTTATTCATCGTTACAGAGCTTAAGCCATACTATTTCAGACAGTTAATCTCCATTTTAGTGATGGTTCTATTCATGTTAAATAAGGGAAACAATTTTGCCTCAAGAGCAGAGGGGTACTCACCAGGTCCAGACTCTGCAGGCGGAACCCAAAGGCTGCACCCCTCTTACTGCTGTTCATGTAGTTCCCAAAGGCTAGGATGATCTGGAGGGGAGGAGCCAGATACAGAATGTGTTACATAGACAGTGCAGGCCTGTTTAAAGAGGCTCTCTGATTGGAGGTTAGCAGTGACGGACAGGGAAGCCCTCCACTCACCTCTAACATCTTCTTCAGCTTGGCCGAGGACTTAATGGACATGGATGCTGCGATTATAGAGTTCAGTTGCTGTAGGTGAGATTATGAATGACTATAGTATCAGATTCAGAAGAAAGTCATTGTTGTACAGATACAATTTCATTGTATGGCCTGAGCAACTGACTTACCGGATGCAGACGTTTGACGCTCTCGGGGAAGTTGCCCATGAAGGTGAGGGTGTTGATTCGCTGGGCCAGACGAGGGATCTTCCCAAAGCGCATCATGAAGCGGTCCTCCTCTGACAGTTCATCCAGCGGACGGCCCTCCTTCTCATAGTTCTGGAGGAGCTTCAGCTCGTAGTCTGACGGGACAAACCTCTCCAGCAGCTCCAGGAAGTCCAGCCCCAACGACTGCTGGTCATACCTGGAGAGAAGGAGGGAGAGAAGGAGGGAGGGAGAGAGAGAAGAAAGATAATAAGGAATGGACAAAAGAAGAGTGTTAGGGGAAGGTGGGATGAGGAGTAAGAGAATGAAGGGATTAACTAGAACAAAAAATTAATGAAATGTGTGAGAAAGATGTTTACTAAGGAAAGGCACAGAATAGTAGAAGATAGAGTTCCATACGTCTCTATAGCTGTGCAGATGTCTGCAGGGCTCCTGCCTCCCTTGCGTAGCGTGATGGCCAGGTTCTTGGCCTTGTTGCCCTCGATCAGGTTGACCTTGCTGGGGGCCTTCTGGGCCACCTTGACCTTCAGAGTGGACAGAGCTGCTGGAGGACCCTGGGCCTTGGTCTTAAACTGCTCCTCAAACGCCTCCATGTTCAGCTCCTGACACAACATGCATAGAGATGGTTAGAGAGGGAGGAAGAGGGAGGGTAAGGAGGGGAGAGAGAGACAGGGGTAGAGAGAGGAGTAGAAAGAGGGTCAGAGGGAAGGTGAGAGAAGGGAGAATGGAAGAGTAGAGCACAGTCAGCACCAGTATCAGTGTGGAGGTTTGGTCTTACCCCTAAGACCTGCTCATCGTCCAGCTCGTTGAAGACCGTGCCAGTCACCTGGTTGGGCTTCAGTGCCTGCCAGTTGAGCAAAGGCATCCGGAACTTAGTCTGGATGGGCTTCCTGCTTTTACCTCCTAAGAGAAAGAGAGAGAGAAAGAGAAAGAGAGAGTAGGAGAGAGAATCAATCACATTTGTCAATCGCCAATGCACTCATTTCACCCTTCAGCAAATTGGACGCATACAGATTCATGAGATTGATTGACAATCTGATTAGCATGGAGCTCTCTCCTATTTGACTTCTCATACCCTAATCTCTTAATCTCTCCTCTAGATGAATGGTTTCCTCTCTCATCTTCTAATATCTGCTGTAGACCGCTACCTACCATTAATATATATATATATATATATATATACATATAACACCGGAGGTTGGCGGCACCTTAATTGGGGAGGACAGGCTCTTGGTAATGGCTGGAGAGGAATAGGTGGAATGGTATCAAATACATGGTTTTCCAGGTGTTTGATGCCATTCCATTAGCTCTGTTCCAGCCATTATTATGAGCCGTCCACCCCTCAGCAGCCTCCACTGATAACTGCCAGAATTATGGAAACACTTAAGTAAATGAGGGCTACAAAGTATATTGAAAGCAGGTGCTTCCACACAGGTGTGGTTCCTGAGTGAATTAACTTCCTATTATGCTTAGGGTTATGTATAAAAATGCTGGGCAGGCCACTATGTTGGCTACCATAGCTATGCCCCCATAGGATGACAATGCCCCTACCCACAGGGCACGCATGGTCACTGAATGGTTTGATGAGCATGACAACAATGTAAATCATATGCCATGACTTCTCAGTTAACCAGATCTCAAACCAATTGAACACTTATGGGAGATTCTGGAGTGGTTCCTAAAACAGCGTTTTCCACCACCATCAACAAAACACAAAATGATGGAATTTCTCATGGAAGAATGGTTTCACATCCCTCCAATGGAGTTCTAGACACTTCTAGAATTTATGCCAAAGTGCATTGAAGCGGTTCTGGCTCGTGGTGGCCCACCGCCCCATTAAGACACTTTATGTTGGTGTTTCCTTTATTTTGGCAGTTACCCCCTTGGCGTTTTTCCTATTTTGTTGCATTACAACCTGTAATTTAAATGGATTTCATGTAATGGACATACACAAAATAGTCCAAATTGGTGAAGTGAAATGAAAAAAATAACTTGTTTCAAAAAATTCTAAAAAAAGAAATAACGGAAAAGTGGTGCGTGCATATGTTTTCACCCCTTTTTGGCCATTGAGGAAAACTCTATGTCTGGCGCAAACCCAACACCTCTCATCACCCCGAGAACACCATTCCCACAGTGAAGCATGGTGGTGGCAGCATCATGCTGTGGGGATGTTTTTCATCGGCAGGGACTGGGAAACTGGTCAGAATTGAAGGAATGATGGATGGCGCGAAATACAGGAAAATTCTTGAGGGAAACCTGTTTCAGTCTTCCAGAGATTTGAGACTGGGACGGAGGTTCACCTTCCAGCAGGACAATGATCCTAAGCATACTGCTAAAGCAACACTCAAGTGGTTTAAGGGGAAACATTTAAATGTCTTGGAATGGCCTAGTCAAAGCCCAGAGGGGGTGAATAGTTATGCATGCTCAAGTTTTCTGTTTTTTTTGTCTTATTTCTTGTTTGTTTCACAATAAAAAATATTTTGCATCTTCAAAGTGGTAGTAGGTATGTTGTGTAAATCAAATGATACAAACCTAGGTTAATTCCAGGTTGTAAGGCAACAAAATAGGAAAAATGCCAAGGGGGATGAATACTTTCGCAAGCCACTCTATCTGTATATCTCTAATGAAAGCAGATAAGAGTCACCTTACCGGCTTGGCTGTCTCCAGAAGGTGGGCCTCCGGGTGGGGGCGGGGGTCCACCAGCGCCAGGTGGAGGAGGAGGTGGGGGTGGACCTCCCCCGGGGGGAGGAGGAGGGGGAGGTGGGCCACCAGAGCCAGGCGGGGGAGGAGGAGGAGGTGGAGGGGGTGGGGGAATAGGTCCAACAGGCCCAGAAGGTGGAGGGGGTGGGGGAGGAGGAGGAGGGGAGACAGCAGAGATGGCTGAGGAGGGAGTGGCATCAGGGACGTCTGGGCCAGTAGGTCCAGTGGAGCTGAGCATGGGCTCAGAGGCTGGGGCGGGGACGTACTCGATGATGGTGACAGGCACCACCTGGAGGTCTAGGGCCCCAGAGGGGGTGCGTCCCAGGCGGATCAGCCCTCGGTCCTGCAGCTCCTGCACCTTGAGTTCCAGCTCAGAGGAGGGTTGGCTTAGACGCTCTCTGTCCCGCTCCCTCTCCTGGCTTATCTCCCTCTCCCTCTCTCTCTGCTGCAGAGAACTGACCTGGGAACAGGAGTCCCGCAGGTTCCCCTGTCAGCCGCACACACAAAGGCAAGGAAAAGTTATCATCACACAATCACACACATACCTTTCTGTCTGATACACTATATTGTAAACAATCCTCAGTTAACTGTACAGTGCAGACCTTGAGCAGCTCTGTCTCCTTGGTGGCTTGGAGGAGCTGTTTCTCTAGTTCAGCCATCCTCTCTGCAGACTGGCTCTCAATCTCCTCTAGCCTGGCACTCAGCTACAAAAACACAACACAACACGACAACACGACACAATACAACATGACACAACACAGCACAACACAACACAACATGACAGAACACAACACAACACGACACAGCACAACACATGACACAACACGACACAACATGACACAACACAACACATGACACAACACAACACATGACACAACACGACACAACACATCATTTGGAGGTCACAGACCGAGTCATAGAATAATTGCTGACATTGTTTAGATGTGTGATTTGAATGAATCAGACTGTGTGTGTACAGTATGTTTCACTGACCTGTGTGTTATGCTCCTGCAGTTCTTCCACATGGTCCAGCACCCCACCCCTGTTCTCTGCATCCTCCAGCAGAGCCCCCACATCAAACACGTTGTCCAAGTAGGCCTGAATCTGAACCTGCAGCTTCTCACTCTCTGTCAGCTTCAGAGTCTGACACACACACACACACAAATTATCATCTTTATCATGGCGGTTTCATTTCAGTTTTAAGGAGTTGGTTTTGTGGTTGTGACTGTTTGATTTTCCACAATGAGATGAGAGCTTACCTCTAAGTACTGGTCCAGTCCATGGTGAGTGAACTCATATTGCAGGTGAACACGGAAGTTCATATTCTCCACCGAATGCACCACAATGTTAATGAACTGCATACAGGCCACCTGAAGAGAGGGATCATCATATTTGATCTTTAACCTTTCAGAACTACATTGTGAGCAATGTCAACACATCAGCCAGTAGATTTAAAACCGTTTTGTGTCCACGTACCATGAAGTCAATGTTGCTGTCATCGTTGCTAAAGTACTCCATCAGTTTCTCAAAGCGGTTCTTCTCTCCGCTCACCTGAGTGAAAAGACATGGGACAGACGTTCCTTGTTTCAGTAACACGGTCATGCACTTCAACAGATGTCCACATCTGTCATCCACATCACAGATGACATACAGTACATATTGGTCAAGTAAAGTCTGTTCTAGTGTGTCTAAGTTTGGTAAATCCCTTCACCTCCTTGAAGTTGTCGAAGGCAGCGAGAATGATGTCATGACCGCCCCTCACAAGACACACAGCAGCCAACAGCTCCAACACCAGGGCTTTGGTTCTGTAGAGACCAGGAATATCATATCACATCACACACACACATGCACAAGCATGCACACACACATGC
Organism: Coregonus lavaretus; assembly: GCF_964263955.1. Classification (NCBI taxonomy): domain Eukaryota; kingdom Metazoa; phylum Chordata; class Actinopteri; order Salmoniformes; family Salmonidae; genus Coregonus; species Coregonus lavaretus. Next base: position 13,777,704 of record NC_140015.1, on the reverse strand, counting down.
ACACACACACACAGGTGTTCATACCTGGGGTTCCTGTTGTTGAGACTGAGAGTGATCTCGTTGACACAGCGTGGGTGTGTCATCACTTGGTTGAAGCCCGACTGAAAAAGTGATAATCAGCTCTGTAATTTCACTATTTCAAACTCCATATCACGGTCATGCACACACACCGCACAACACACACACAAACACACACCTGGTAGTTCATGATGGCACGCAGACACATGATGCACACATGGACGTCGTCCCTATGACTGGTCAATCTAGAGCTCTTCTGAGTTCTCCTACTCTGTGCCAGAGAGGTTATCCTGCAAAGAAGATATTGAGAGGATGGAAGAGATGGTGGTCACTTTGCAGTAGAATATTTTGGGTGAGACTCGGGTCTCATTACGGCTGATGGTTCTTACCGTACGGTTAGGGCGCGGGCTGCTCTGGTCATGCCATGTGTAGGGGGGCTTCCTGCACTCTTATTCAGGTCCTCCATGGACCTCTCCGCTGGCTTCCCTCTCTCTGACAGTGTTCCCCCATTCTCAGCACCCTCCCTGTCAAACCTATTGATACATTCCCAAATACACAAACATATAGTCACATATACAGTGAGGGAAAAAGGTATTTGATCCCCTGCTCATTTTGTACATTTGCCCACTGACAAAAAATTATCAGTCTATAATTTTAATGGTAGGTTTATTTGAACAGTGAGAGACAGAATAACAACAACAAAATCCAGAAAAACGCATGTAAAAAATGTTATAAATTGATTTGCATTTTAATGAGGGAAATAAGTATTTGACCCCTCTGCAAAACATGACTTAGTACCTGGTGGCAAAACCCTTGTTGGCAATCACAGAGGTCAGACGTTTCTTGTAGTTGGCCACCAGGTTTGCACACATCTCAGGAGGGATTTTGTCCCACTCCTCTTTGCAGATCTTCTCCAAGTCATTAAGGTTTCGAGGCTGACATTTGGCAACTCAAACCTTCAGCTCCCTCCACAGATTGTCTATGGGATTAAGGTCTGGAGACTGGCTAGGCCACTCCAGGACCTTAATGTGCTTCTTCTTGAGCCACTCCTTTGTTGCCTTGGCCGTGTGTTTTGGGTCATTGTCATGCTGGAATACCCACCCACGACCCATTTTCAATGCCCTGGCTGAGAGAAGGAGATTCTCACCCAAGATTTGACGGTACATGGCCCTTAGCAGAAAAACACCCCCAAAGCATAATGTTCCACCTCCATGTTTGACGGTGGGGATGGTGTTCTTGGGGTCATAGGCAGCATTCCTCCTCCTCCAAACACGGCGAATTGAGTTGATGCCAAAGAGCTCCATTTTGATCTCATCTGACCACAACACTTTCACCCAGTTCTCCTCTGAATCATTCAGATGTTCATTGGCAAACTTCTGACGGGCATGTATATGTGTTTTCTTGAGCAGGGGGACCTTGCGGGCGCTGCAGGATTTCAGTCCTTCACGGCGTAGTGTGTTACCAATTGTTTTCTTGGTGACTATGGTCCCAGCTGCCTAGAGATCATTGACAATATCCTCCCGTGTAGTTCTGGGCTGATTCCTCACCGTTCTCATGATCATTGCAACTCCACGTGGTGAGATCTTGCATGGAGCCCCAGGCTGAGGGAGATTGACAGTTATTTTGTGTTTCTTCCATTTGCGAATAATCGCACCAACTGTTGTCACCTTCTCACCAAGCTGCTTGGCGATGGTCTTGTAGCCCATTCCAGCCTTGTGTAGGTCTACAATCTTGTCCCTGACATCCTTGGAGAGCTCTTTGGTCTTGGCCATGGTGGAGAGTTTGGAATCTGATTGATTGATTGCTTCTGTGGACAGGTGTCTTTTATACAGGTAACAAGCTGAGATTAGGAGCACTCCCTTTAAGAGTGTGCTCCTAATCTCAGCTCGTTACCTGTATAAACAACACCTGGGAGCCAGAAATCTTTCTGATTGAGAGGGGGTCAAATACTTATTTCCCTCATTAAAATGCAAATCAATTTATAACATTTTTTAGATGCGTTTTTCTGGATTTTTTTGTTGTTATTCTGTCTCTCACTGTTCAAATAAACCTACCATTAAAATTATAGACTGATAATTTTTTGTCAGTGGGCAAACTTACAAAATCAGCAGGGGATCAAATACTTTTTTCCATCACTGTAGATAATCAAGCATTAATCTATGTCTCATTGATACAGTATGGGATTCTGTTAAGACTGAATGGGAGGCTGCAAGGGATACTCACGAAGCGTCACACTGGGCATAGGACAGGTAGTCCACTAATACATCCAAACCCTGGTTCTCCTCATTCAGAAACTCCTGGGCCCAGCTATATAGAGAGAAAGAGAATTAGAACCCAATACTACTTTAAGGACAGTTGAGTCAGTCGTACTGACTAATGGGATACCTGCTGGACCAGTCCTGGTCAAACCTAACATAGCAGGCGTAAAAGAAACGCCTGAAACTAGATCCCGTACATACTGGTCTTGACGAGAAGAAGAAAAAAAACTGTCGGGGGAGGTTCTCTTCTGCATTGTTCAACCAATCCAGTAAATGTGGAGGAGTAGTTAAGATGGAGAGTCGCCTTGTTAACGTCCAAAAGCGGAAGTCGCGTCACAGGCTCTCTTTCCATTTCCCCAGAAAACCAGAACTTCCGGTCGTTCGGGACTCGGCAGAGGCTAATCCTGGTCCAGTCACTCACCCAATATGATTGGTGCGGAGGGAGATCTCCAGCTCTCTCAGTACCTGGGTGGACTCCTGGACCTGCCTCTTGAACTGAAATAGGCCAAAACCATACAGAGAAGCTCTATGAATTAAGGAAACTCACAAACCTTTATATCCGTAGTTCAGTAGTTATGCTAATGAGACTGGCCTTATATTACTCGCTTAGTGGCTTTGTCATAAAATGCAAGGATGTACTACTACTGTAGATGTAATATTGTTATCCCATTGTTCCAAAACACGCATATTTAGTTCTTGAAATCCCTGGCTACGGTGAGAATGACTAGAAGCTCTATGAACGTGAGCGGGAAGGGAGGTACTGTACACCCACCCTGCGGGTCACTCCTCCTTGGTCCTGGTAGAAGCTCTTGATCTTGGTCAGATAGGTAGAGGGGGGGTTCTTCACCTGGAACCGCTCCTGACCACACAGAACGGAGGGAGGAAGGAGAAGGGGATGAGGGGAGGAGGGTGAGTGAGAGGAAAAATAACACAGTCAAACACAACAAGCACCGTAAACCACTTTGTTACCATGCCAACCTGCTGAGGGCAAACGTGCTTACCACAGGAACCCATCAGAGTTTTAGTGTTGTGGTAGAAACAGACTATATGACCTTTTGCACTCTGACCTACATTACATATTGGCAACTGGACACCAGCAATACATATTTATTTTTCTTCACAGTTATTTCCGTATGCTGTGTTTTTATAACACTTCCTCTCAGATACAATCATGGGTTACACTTTATTTTAACGATCCGTAACAAACCATTTATTAGGTATTTACTAAAATATGACACACCATTTATGGTTATGGTTATGGTTAGGTTAGGTTAGGTTAGGTTAGGTAAGGGTTATGGTTATGGTTAAATAGTGCTTGCTTTAGATTAGGGACTGCAAAAATACTTTACTTATGATTATTCATAAATGTGGGAGTAATGATTAATAAATTGTTTATTATGGACCGCTGAAATAAAGCGTTACCCAATCATGTAGAACTGTGTATATACTAATGCATGAACCAATCACCCCATATAAGGCGCCCAACAAGATGTAATGTTCTTACCTGATCACAGATCAGCTCCCACTTCTTGTCATTGTCGTACTGACTCAACAGCTTCAGCTTGTCTGGAGGCAGGTTCATATAGCTCTGAGAATAGAATAAGATGCACTTCAAAAACCTACATCAATAATGACTTTAAACTGTTATTGTGATTACAACTGGGGTCTTTGGGGATCTTGTATTTAAATGAACTCTGACCGGTCTACAACGACATGTTACTCAATAGACTTAAATTAAGCAGTGCCTGCATAATAATATAATCTTAAATAAAATATTTTTTTCATTTCTTTCTTCACTACCAACCAGCCAACACTCTTGTGCACATTGTCATAACGCTTCCTGTTCGTGCCATGCTGTTCAAATGTGATCAGAAACCACAGATGTCCCCACCAGAGTTATCAGTGAATGCTATCATCATCCTACACCACAGAGATGACTCACTGTTTACATGTATTGTTGGTAACTAATGGAAACCATCTATGAGCATGTATCAGGTCTAGTCATGAGCATTTTCTAACACATACAGATAATGCTCCTCCATTCATCATTGAGCATAGCTTGCCTATACAGTAGTCCTTTAGCCATGGCCTGTTTGAGTGAGTTGCTGTTACATTCAAGTGGATTTAACCTGATTGATTCAATAGATATTCGTCTCTATGACAGGTGAGCCACGTGGCCCTTCTACAAGAAAATATGGTGTGTGTATACAGTACCAGTCAAAAGTTTGGGCACACCTACTCATTCAAAGGTTTTTCTTTATTTTTACTATTTTCTACATTGTAGAATAATAGTTAAGACATCAAAACTATGAAATAACACATATGGAATCATGTAGTAACCAAAAAAGTGTTAAACAAATCAAAATATATTTGAGATTCTTCAAAGTAGCCACCCTTTGCCTTGATGACAGCTTTGCACACTCTTGGCATTCTCTCAACCAGCTTCATGAGGTAGTCACCTTCTTAATGCGTTTGAGCCAATCAGTTGTGTTGTGACAAGGTAGGGGTAGTATACAGAAGATAGCCCTATTAGGTAAAGAAATTCCACAAATTAACTTTTAACAAGGCACACCTGTTAATTGAAATGCATTCCAGGTGACTACCTCATGAAGCTGGTTGAGAGAATGCCAAGAGTGTGCAAAGCTGTCATCAAGGCAAAGGGAGACTGCTTTGAAGAATCTCAAATATAAAATATATTTTGATTTGTTTAACACTTTTTTGATTACTACATGATTCCATATGTGTTATTTCATAGTTTTGATGTCTTCACTATTATTCTACAACGTAGAAAATAGTAAATATAAAAGAACAACCCTGAAATGAGTAGGTGTGTCCAAACTTTTGACTGGTACTGTATATCACAAGAAGCTGATTCAACTCTGTCATGTCTATTGATTAACATGGTGAAATACAATATTTTAGTAAGCATCATTCTCATGTGACACGCCACACATAATAACACCATAGATGTTGTCAGCCAAACTAACAGCTAATGAAAGTTATTTAAGGCATTTTAGATGAGTGATGTTTTAGTCGAGGCAGTCTTGGGCCTACTAAGAAGGGTGTGGATGGACTGTGGTTAGATATACGGAATTGAATGTTCTCAAACAATAGTTTGTGGTTTCCTCTATACACGTTAACAAACCTCTGAGGATGACGTGTGCCCCAGTAAGTGTGGCTTTGCTGGGGACATAGCTATAGTGTTTGGGTGGGGTACAGTATGGGAGAGACCGATGGTGGATTTTGAGGGACAAAGACTAGCAACAAAAAACTAAATGTACACAATATGTATGTGAATATAAATAATAATATAACATGCCATTTAGCAGACGCTTTTATCCAAAGCGACTTACAGTCATGTGTGCATAAATTTTTACATATGGGTGGTCCCGGGGATCGAACCCATTACCCTGGCGTTACAAGCGCCATGCTCTACCAATTGAGCTACAGAGGACCACACGCTGTACATACAGACATGAGGTTACTCATACACACATATTACCACATACACACTCAGAAAGACATACAGTGCCTTCGGAAAGTACTCAGACCCCTTGTGTCACGTTCGTTCATGAACGGGTCAGAGCAAGGCGCAGCGTGATATGCATACATGTTTATTTAAAGGAATAAACAACCGACAAAACAACAAAACGAAACGTGAAGTCCAAGGCAGCACAACACAACATACCTTAACTGGAACAAGATCCCACAACCCACTAGTGCCAATAGGCTGCCTAAGTATGGTCCCCAATCAGAGACAACGAGCTACAGCTGCCTCTGATTGGGAACCACACCGGCCAACATAGACCTACACATAATAGAAACCCAACATAGAAATACACCACATAGAACATACACACCCTGACTCAACATATACGAGTCCCCAGAGCCACTGGCTTGGTGCGAGGAGCAGGAACAGGCCGGACCGGGCTGGCGACGCGCACCACTGTCTTGGTGCGAGGGGCAGGAACGGGTCGGGCCGTACTGGGAACACGCACCACTGGCTTAGTGCAGGAAGCAGGAACGGGCCGGACCGGACTGGCGACACGCACCACTTGCTTGGTGCAAGGAGCTGAACTGGGTTCCTTTATTAACCCCCGCTCCTTCTGCTGCCTAACCAGCTCCTCTCGCCGTGCCTCTACACTTTCCTTCTCCCTTATAGCCTCCTGTAGGAGTGGCCTCCTCTCCTAACCTGCAGACCCGCCCTTTAACGGCCTCCTGCTGCCTTGTCGTCCACAACGTGTGCCCCCCCCAAAATGTTCTTGGGGTTGCCTCTCTGGTCTCTGTCGTGGGCACTCTTCTTCCCGTGAGGACTCCTCCGGGTGCCCCCACGAGTTAGGGAACAGAACCTCGTCGTCGTCGTCATCCTCCGACTCCTCAGTATAATACTGTTCCCACTCCTCTTCCCATGGTCGTAGGGACCCAATCTGAAAACCGACCGGGTGCAGTGGTCGGGGCTCCTCTCTCTCGCTCCCCGACCACCCCTTTAGCCCCCCCCAAAATAAAATATTGGGGCTGTCTCTCGGGCTTCCTCCTCGACCGGCGTCCTCTGCGTTGCCGTTGCACCTCTCCTGCCTGGGTATCTACCTTCGTCGCCTTCCGGTAACGGACGGCCTCCTCCTCTGTAATTCTCCCCAAACCGAGGAGGACATCTACTAATGTAACCTCCCGTTGACTTCCCGGCGTTTGCTCCTTAACACGCTGCTTGGTCCTCGTTTGTTGGGATCTTCTGTCACGTTCGTTCATGAACGGGTCAGACCAAGGCGCAGCGTGATATGCATACATGTTTATTTAAAGGAATAAACAACCGACAAAACAACAAAACGAAACGTGAAGTCCAAGGCAGCACAACACAACATACCTTAACTGGAACAAGATCCCACAACCCACTAGTGCCAATAGGCTGCCTAAGTATGGTCCCCAATCAGAGACAACGAGCTACAGCTGCCTCTGATTGGGAACCACACCGGCCAACATAGATCTACACATAATAGAAACCCAACATAGAAATACACCACATAGAACATACACACCCTGACTCAACATATACGAGTCCCCAGAGTCAGGGCGTGACACCTTGATTTTCTCCACACTTTGTTTTTAAATAATCCTCAGCAATACCCCATAATTTTTGCAAATGTATTACAAATATAAAACATAAATACCTTATTTACATAAGTATTCAGACCCTTTGCTATGAGACTCGAAATTGAGCTCAGGCGCATCCTGTTTCCATTGATCATCCTTGAGATGTTTCTACAACTTGATTGGAGTCTACCTGTGTTAAATTCAATTGATTGGACATGATTTGGAAAGGCACACACCTGTCTATATAAGGTCCCACAGTTGACAGTGCATGTTAAAGAAAATAAAAAAAACAAGCCATGAGGTCGAAGGAATTGTCCGTAGAGCTCCGGGACATGATTGTGTCGGGGAACAGATATGGGGAAGGGTACCAAAAAATGTCTGCAGCATTGAAGGTCCCCAAGAACACAGTGGCCTCCATCATTCTTAAATGGAAGAAGTTTGGAACCACCAAAACTCTTCCTAGTGCTGGCCGCCTGGCCAAACTGAGCAATCGGGGGAGAAGGGCCTTGGTCAGGGAGGTGGCCAAGAACCCGATGGTCACTCTGACAGAGCTTTAGAGTTCCTCTGTGGAGATGGGAGAACCTTCCAGAAAGACAACCATCTCTGCAGCACTCCACCAAGTAGGCCTTTATGGTAGAGTGGCCAGTCAGAAGCCACACCTCAGTAAAAGGCACATGACAGCCCACTTGGAGTTTGCCAAAAGGCACCTAAAGACTCTCAGACCATGAGAAACAAGATTCTCTGATCTGATGAAACCAAGATTGAACTCTTTGGCCTGAATGCCAAGCGTCACGTCTGGAGGAAACCTGGCACCATCAATACGGTGAAGCATGGACTTGAACCTGATCGAACATCTCTGGAAAGACCTGAAAATAGCTGTGCAGCGACGCTCCCCATCCAACCTGACAGAGCTTGAGAGGATCTGCAGAGAAGAATGGGAGAAACTTCCCAAATACAGGTGTGCCAAGCTTGAAGCGTCATACCCAAGAAGACTCGATGCTGTAATCGCTGCCAAAGGTGCTTCAACAAAGTACTGAGTAAAGGGTCTGAATACTTATGTAAATGTGATATTTAATTTTTTGATTTTTAATCAATTAGCAACATTTCTAAAAACCTGTTTTTGCTTTGTCATTATGGGGTATTGTGTGTAGATTAATGAGGGGGAAAAAAACAATTTAATCAATTTTAGAATAAGGCTGTGACATAACAAAATGTGGAAAAGGTCAAGGGGTCTGAATACTTTCCGAAGGCACTGTATACTCTTATGTGCACATGGGTTGTACACATGAATGCACGCGCGCACACACACACACGCAAGTATGCACACACACACACACGCAAGCATGCACACACACACGCACACACCTACATTTTGGGGTATGGGTCGTTCCATTTGATTTCAAAAACGTTTTGACCTCACCCCTTTTGATATGAACTAAACGTCCCATACAAATTTTCCTATGGTAGAAGTGGACAGAAAGTGATTTCTTTGGACCTGAATGACAAAACCTTTAGGAGATAGAGGTGCTCAAAGTTTGCCCATTTTTTATATCCTCACCCTACCATGAGACATCCATGTCTTCATCACTGGAAAATGTAAACGACTGAGTTTACATTTCTGGAACATTTCTCAATTTAGAGACCCTATATGGGTACCACAGTATGAGTCATAATACCCATAAAACCTATCAGTCAAACAAGGAAATGGTTCCAATTGTTTTCCACCATTCATTTTTCCCATAGGGGATTTTATAAACACTGAAAATAAGGGCTGTGTTTCGTATAAGCTTACCCTGGCATGACATTTTGATAACCATGTAAATCTCTCTAGGACAAGGTGACATTTATAATTATATTATTCTAGTATTGGATTGATAGCATTATGTTGTCCTCCATAGGTGTTAACTGATGGGAAATGACATGTTGAAATATTTGAGAAACATTTGCCTTCCTGTCTTAGTCTTGTGGTCTCTTTCATGCTAAATCTATTGCTCAATCCAGCACCTTGCCTTCATGGTGTCTCCAGTTCCTCTAAGAGTGCAGACTGCAGTCTATGACATCATTTGAACACAGGCTGAGCAGAGAGGCCCATTTCAAAATATCTAAAAGAGGATGTGAGCTTTTGGATGGGATTGAGGCCAACAAAATGTCAGCTCTCTTTACTAACATGACTGGCTGCAGTGAGAGAGACGGCATTGTTTTTTAACAGGAACCAGAATTACCTTGACAGAATTCAAATGTAAAACTGAATGTATTTTCTCTCAGACATTTGGCACCCAGCATATTTAAGTGAGGGATTTTACCTGCTACTTTAGATATCAGTGCAATACAGTAGGTGTGTGATGCAACTAAATTCCTGTGTGATGTGCCTGTATTTCTGTGTGTTGATATGCATGATGTGTGTCTCCCCTCCTGTCCTGCCACTCACCAGAACCACACTGAAGCGCTCCTCCAGCTCCTCCTCTGAGGGCACGGGCAGCTTGGGGGGAGCAGAATGCTTCTTCTGCAGGGTCGGGGTGGGGTCACTCAGGCCCGTTCCTGACCCCACAGAGTGCTTGGCCTCCCGGCCATCTGCCTGCTCTATTCCCCCTGCCGCATTCCCCATCACAAACGTCAACAGGTAATCCAGGGGAAAGGTTAAAAAAACACTCTCTTTGAACTGTTAGTGCTAGTAGGCCTAATTTCAAAACAGATTGAAACTCCAACTCCGATGTCTGCGCACACTGAAAAAAAGTAGCTAGTTACTTCCAGTGTAGGGCAGGCAGTCCAATTACGTTTTTTTTTTAAAAAAGAGAACGCAAATAAAAACAGGTCTTTGAGTCCTTGGCACTTCAACGTCTCTGTGAGATTAGGCAGGTGGATCGAACAGCCACTGGCCTACTGCAATTGTCTTGGTCCTGAGATGAGGATGTTTGATGGAGCAACATCTTTCCTCCTCATCCTGTATCTCTTCCACTCTCCTCACTCTCTGCTGGATAACAGGTGTTACTGGGAAAAAATCGGACAAACTTTAAACCTGAAAAGTGGCGCCTGTTGAAGTAAGATGTTGTTTTTACTATTAACTGCTCAAAGTTCCTACAGTGAGCTCAGCACAGACACGCAGGGCATGGGTGTTACAGGAAGGAGAGGGGAGTTTGACACAGTCGTTGCAGCAAAGGCAGAAACCGCATAACCAGAAAAAGCAGAAGAGTAACTTCCTGCTGTGTGTGAGAGAAACACAACTACAAGGGGGTGGAGTAAAGTAGAGTAGGGTGGAGAGAGGAGACTGAGGAAGAAGCAGAGAGGGAGGAAAGTGATTGTTGGAGAAGATAGACAAGAGAGTAAAGGTGGTGGAAAAAAGAAGGGATAAAGGAAGACTACGTAGGTGTATTGGGCCTATAGTCATATAAGTTACGAAGACTCATATGAGCTATGAAGTAACTACACGTATCTGGCCTCGTGGATGGTGGGTGCATGCCAAATGGTAGAGGGTGGATTAAGGTGTTTTTATCATAACTTTCTTGACTTTCCATTGTTAGGAAACCACTACCAGAACATAGCTTGTGGAAGTGTGAGTGCAGTTGCGTTTTACCCAGTGTACCCTCAAAGAACACTCCAAGAGCGCTACCCTGTGTCAGATATGCACATTGCTACCCCTAGTGAAGTCAAGGCAAAATTGCCCAGCGTTGTTTCCATGTGGTGGTGAATAAATTGTTGACAATCAGAACATCAAAAGGGTCTTAGTAGACATTTGTACACAATTTTCTACCAGACTTTTTTTAATTGATTAATGTCCCAGAGCATTAATGTTTTTAAAGCATCAGCAGCAGGCCTACTTCCAGATATGAGGAGCCCATGACTGCGTTTAGACAGGCAGCCAAATTCTGATCTTTTGGCCAATCACATCACATCACATCAGATCTTCATCACATCAGATATTTTTCAGAGCTGATCTGATTGGTCCAATTAGTGAAAGCAATATCATAATTGGGATGCCTGTGTAAACGCAGCCATATGCCGCGTTCAAAACAGCTGGGAACTCGGAAATCTCCGACTTCCGACTTGAATGCGTTCAAAACAACTGCGAACTCGGGAGAAAAAAAACGACCTCCGACTGGGAAAAATCGATTTGAACGGTCATCCACATCGGAATTCCAACTTGGGAACTCGAGCCTCTTTCTAGAACTCCGACTTTCCGACCTGAAGATCACTGACGTCATGATTTAACCGAGTTCCCATTTGTTTTGAACGCAGCAATAGATCCATACGGCCCAAACATGCTCACTTACTTGCACTTATTTGAGGCCAGATGTCATACTGTGTGAACCAGCAGAGGGCGTAGTTCCCTTTCTGCAAATTGTTTTCCCACACCCATGATGCTCTCGAACAGCTGTTGATTCCAAGATGACGGATCCTACAACATCGCCGGAGGATCACTGGATCAAAGTAAGCTAGCTAGTTTAGACAAATATATGAGACGTGAGGACAAATAAGCGTTGTATGACACTGCCACATATTCGTAGCAAGAATACAGTCTTTGTAATTTGGAGTTAATTTGCTACATTTGGCTTATGTTAGCTAGCTAACGGCTAGCTAGCTAGGTACTAGCGCTTTTGTTTATGAATCTTTTCAAGCTTCTTCTCCTTTCTTTACGGTTCTGTGATGGCCAACTGCTGGCCAACTTGTAGCCTAGTCCTAGTGGACCAGACGGGTGATTTGCAAATTCACCGTCTGGGAGAACCCAGTGTTTAATTTTGGAAATGGTACACTCATTATATAGCCACAGGTAGGTATTAATAAATCAACTTTACAAAACGTGTGTTCAGATTTCTATCACATGATGAAGCATGCGTCACGATGTACATGTACGCAACGCTTGTTTGCCGAGGTCATGCATGTGTTTACATGGGTTTGCCAAAAATACTTGCCATACTTCAGCCTTGTCTGTACTGACCGCATAGGAACGTCGGGGTTACTCGTGTCGTAGTAAATATGACCCATTTTAATGTTAGGAGCTTGTTTTCAATCAATGCTGTTCCTATGCAATCTGCCTAGCGTCGTTGGTTTGTACTTCCTCTCCTTATGGTTCCACCAACACTCGTAACTAGCTGGCACCTAGCAGTAGTGTGAAGTACTTAAGTAAAAAATACTTTAAATTACTACTAAAGTAGTTTTTTTGGGTATCTGTACTTTACTTTACTATTTATATTTTTGACTACTTTTACTTCACTACATTACTAAAGAAAATAATGTACTTTTTACGCCATACATTTTCCCTGACACCCAAAAGTACTCATTACATTTTTATGCTTAGCAGAACAGAAAAATTGTCAAATTCACACGCTTATCAAGAGAACATTCCTGGTTATCCCTACTGCCTCTGATCTGGCGGACTCACTAAACACACATGCTTCATTTGTAAAGATGTCTGAGTGTTGGAGTTTGCCCCTGGCTATCAGTAAATAAAAAATAAAATGGTGCAGTCTAGTTTGCTTAATATAAGGAATTTTAAATGATTTATACTTTTTATGCTTAAGTATAATTTAGCAATTACATTTTCTTTTGATACTTAAGTGCATTTAAAACCAAATACTTGTAGTATTTTACTGGGTGACTTTTACTTGAGTCATTTTCTATTAAGGTATCTTTACTTTTACCCAAGTATGATAGTTGAGTACTTTTTTCCACCACTGCCGTGGTCCTCTGTAGCTCAGCTGGTAGAGCACGGCGCTTGTAACGCCAAGGTAGTGGGTTCGATCCCCGGGACCACCCATACACAAAAATGTATGCACGCATGACTGTAAGTCGCTTTGGATAAAAGCGTCTGCTAAATGGCATATTATTATATTATAGTAACCAGGTCATTTAATGTTTAGCTACAAGCAAGTTAGCCACAAAAGGATCAGGTTATTATCTGGTGGGAACTCAGGTTGCACTTAACATTTTTACATTTTAGTCATTTAGCAGACGCTCTTATCCAGAGCGACTTACAGTTAGTGAATACATTTTTTTTTTTATACTGGCCCCCCGTGGGAATCGAACCCACAACCCTGGCGTTGCAAACGCCATGCTCTATCAACTGAGCTACATCCCTGCCGGCCATTCCCTCCCCTACCCTGGACGACGCTGGGCCAATTGTGCGCCACCCATGAGTCTCCCGGTCGCGGCCGGCTGCGACAGAGACTGGATTCGAACCAGGATCTCTAGTGGAACTGCGCCACTTAGACGACTGCGCCACTTAACTGAAGTGTCCAAGATTTAAACAAAAAAGAGGATTTCTCTGACAATTCTGCCTACTTGAATCAAATCAGTGGTGTATTCATTCCACCGATTCTGTTGCAAAACGTTTCTTAAATGGAAGCAAACGAAACGGGGAGGAACCTACCTGTATTCGACCAATAGAAACTCTTGTTTTAGTTGCAGAACTTAAACTGTTTGGACAAATGATTACACCACAGGACTGTCAGTGGATGTTGTTGATGCATATTGCTGTGTTTGTCTGAGGGGATTAGATTAAAGTGAAAGTTGATTGAATTCGTTTTGGAACCGGTGCCCTGTGCGAAGTCCACGGCGAAGTCCAGAATCCTACTCTACTTTTCAGCCGACTTCTGCTGCGTTCACGTGCTAGTCGGAACTAGGAAACTCAAAAATGTCTGAATTGCTAGCTGGTTGAACGCGGAACTAACTACAACCAGTTAGCAAGTCTGACATTTTTGAGTTTCCTAATTCAGACTAGCACGTGAACGCGGCAGAAGTCGCCTGAAAAGTAGAGTAGGATTCTGTTTCCACATGCAAAAGTGATTGCTTTTGATAAAAACCCTTTATCTGCCTTCCCAATGAAAACTAGTTTGAAAATGCAAACATATAGGCTATTTTATGGAAAAGAGATGTTGAATGTTTCTGGACGATGCACCATGCTGCCTTGTTGACATTACCAAGCAGCACAGATTACTGTTCGATTTGAGAAGGGAGCTCCTCCCTCACCGCTTTTGCCCATTCACGTCACCATAGACCGGTGCCCTGTGGCTCAGCATAATCGAATCTGCCCATTGAGTGAGAGACGGGAAAGAGCCTGTTGTTCTCACCTCCTTATCCACTGTTTTATTCTCTCTCCTGTCAACACCTGCCATGGCTGAACAGAACGATGGGGCTTTCAGTGACAATGGATTTGACCACAGTGAGTAGTATCGTTAGGCCTAACTGTTGTTTTACCAAAATGTACAATCTAGAGCTAGTAGGCTACCAGTCCTGTGGGTAACTGTTGATTAGTCATTTAATGATGTCTGAACTCTTCTTCATGTTCTCCTTTAAGGTTTCTTTGCTGAGAATGCAAGGAAGGGTACTGTGGTCTCCAGGGCTAACAGCATCGGGTCCACAAGTGCCTCATCAGTACCAAATACAGGTACTGTGTTTCATTTATGTTTAGACAACATATGTCAGGGAATATTTTTATCGGCGATGTTGATGTGTGTACTGTATGACTAAATGGCTTGTGTAGGTGAGACTGCTGCATATTTATTTAGTGTCCTAATTTTTAAAAAAACATAATTGATGCAGTGCCCCTTTAATTCATTCTCTTACTCCCTACCCCACTCTCACTTCCACTATATTCTTTCTTATACTTTTTTTCAATTGCATCAGCCTTGAGCCCTAGGGAGGTAGACTGAAACACCTGCTCTTCCTCTCCTCACTGTAGATGATGAAGACAGTGACTACAGGCATGAGACCACCTACAAGGAGTCCTACAAAGACCGGCGGAGACAGGCACACACACAGGCCGAGCAGAAACGACGGGATGCTATCAAGGTTGGCTTCCGATAGGGAGTGGAACAACAGGAGTGTAGATCATGGGAAGGAGGGTAGTTGTAAAAAGGGACAAGGGAGAAAGAAAAAAAAAAAGGATTGGGAAGTGAGGGTGGGGGGTGTTTGGACAGAGGGAGTTGGTGGCTCTGATCTCTTCCAATAAATTAATGTTTCTTAGGTGGCCAAATGTAATACTTCTGTCAATTCAAAAATCTGTTTGTCTTGTGTGTTTGACTCCACAGAAAGGATATGATGATCTACAGTCCATAGTGCCCACCTGCCAGCAGCAGTCTGAGTTTGCTGTGGGGACACAGAAGATCAGCAAGGCCACAGTGCTGCAGAAAAGTACAATGTTCTATATAGACCATTATAAACTGGGTGGTTCGAGCCCTGAATTCTGATTGGCTGACAGCCGTGGTCTATCAGACCGTATACCACGGGTATGACAAAATATGTATTTTTACTGCTCTAATTAAATAAATAATAAATTAGTCATTTAGCAGACGCTCTTATCCAGAGCGACTTACAGGAGCAATTAGGGTTAAGTGCCTTGCTCAAGGGCACATCAACAGATTTTTCACCTAGTCTGCTCTGGGATTAGAACCAGCGACCTTTCGGTTACTGGCACAACGCTCTTAACCACTAAGCTACCTGCCGCCCCAATTACATTCGTAACCAGTTTATAATAGCAATAAGGTACCTCAGGGGTTTGTGGTATATGGCCAATATACCACGGCTAAGGGCTGTATCCAGGCACTTTGCGTTGCATCGTGACGTGCATAAGAACAGCCCTTAGCCATAGTATATAGGCCATATACCACACCTCCTCATGCCTTATTGCTTAACTGTACTGTTCAACCAGAAATGTGAAAGTTGTACATTTTAGGACTGTGCAAATTGACATTCCGACCAGCCTTTGTAATGTCAACATACTATAAATATTTAGAAAGGATCCCACCCTAAGCTGGAATTTTCCTCCCTGATAGAAATGCTTTCAGTCCAGAAATCCCTTACTGGTTGTTTCTGTGTTTCCTGCTGCAGCCATTGACTACATCCAGTTTCTGCACAAGGAGAAGAAGAAGCAGGAGGAGGAAATGTCTATGCTGAGGAAGGAAGTGATGGCACTGAAGATCATGAAAACGTAAGTCACAGTAAAACGTAAAAGCAGACAGGGAGAGCTGCGGGGGTGAAACCATTCAAGATGATATTAGCTATGTTAGATTGAATATGTATAATTTAGGTTAAGAGAGCCTTCAAGGATATATTTAATTTACCTAATAACTCATTCATAAGATTGCATAGACTGTATCAGGTCAGCCCTGGCAGACTGGCCTTATCAGAGAGAGGGAAATACCAAATATGAGGTATTAAAGCTAGAATCCTACATTTCTCTAGGTGCACTGGTGCTCCTAAATTAGAATTCCGGATCACACAGCAAAATATTTAGGCACGTATGCGAGTAAAATGGTCGCACTGTAGTGCCCTGACCAATATGATGCTATCATAGTTGTGTAAATATGATGATATTAACACTGTTGGGTTTCCATCCATCCATTTCATGCAAATGTATTTATTTATTTTTATTTCACCTTTATTTAATCAGGTAAGCCAGTGGAGAACAAGTTCTCATTTACAACTGCGACCTGGCCAAGATAAAGCAAAGCAGTGCGATTAAAAACAACACAGAGTTACATATGGGGTAAACACAGAGTTACATATGGGGTAAACAAAACATAAAGTCAGAAATACAACAGCAAATATATATACAGTATGTGCGAATGTAGTAAGGCAATAAATAGGCCATAGTGCAAAATGGTTACAATTTCGTATTAACACTGGAATGATAGATGTGCAAAAGATGATGTGCAAATAGAGATATTGGGGTGCAAATTAGCTAAATAAATAACAATATGGGGATGAGGTAGTTGGGTGGGCTAATTTCATAATGGCTGTGTACAGGTGCAGTGATCGGTAAGCTGCTCTGACAACTGATGCTTAAAGTTAGTGAGGGAGATAACAGTCTCCAGCTTCAGAGATTTTTGCAGTTCGTTCCAGTCATTGGCAGCAGAGAACTGGAAGGAATGGCGGCCAAAGGAGGTGTTGGCTTTGGGGATGACAAGTGAGATATACCTGCTGGAGCGCAGACTACGGGTGGGTGTTGCTATGGTGACCAATTAGCTAAGATATGACAGGGATTTGCCTAGCAGTGATTTATAGATGACCTGGAGCCAGTGGGTTTGGCGACGGATATGTAGTGAAGGCCAGCCAACAAGAGCGTACAGGTCACAATGGTGGGTAGTATATAGGGCATTGGTGACATCCAGTTTGCTGAGTAGAGTGTTGGAGGCTATTTTGTAAATGACATCGCTGAAGTCAAGGATCGGTAGGATAGTCAGTTTTACGAGGGCATGTTTGGCAGCATGAGTGAAGGAGGCTTTGTTGCGAAATAGGAAGCCGATTCTAGATCTAACTTTTGATTGGAGATGCTTAATGTGAGTCTGGAAGGAGAGTTTACAGTCTAACCAGACACCTAGGTATTTGTAGTTGTCCACATACTCTAGGTCAGACCTGCCGAGAGTAGTGATTCTAGTCGGGTGGGCGGGTGCAAGCAGCGTTCGGTTGAAGAGCATGCATTTAGTTTTACTAGTGTTTAAGAGCAGTTGGAGGCTACGGAAGGAGTGTTGTATGGCGTTGAAGCTCGTTTGGAGGTTTGTTAAGTGTCCAATGAAGGGCCAGATGTATACAAAATGGTGTCATCCGCATAGAGGTGGATCCGAGCGTCACCAGCAGCAAGAGCGACATCATTGATATACACAGAGAATAGAGTCGGCCCGAGAATTGAACCCTGTGGCACCCCCATAGACTGCCAGAGGTCCAGACAACAGGCCCTCCGATTTGACACATTGAACTCTATCTGAGAAGTAGTTGGTGAACCAGGCGAGGCAGTCATTTGAGAAACCAAGGCTATTTAGTCTGCCAATAAGAATGCGGTGGTTGACAGAGTCGAAAGCCTTGGCCAGGTCGATGAAGAAGGCTGCGCAGTACTGTCTTTTATCGATCGCGGTTATAATATCGTTTAGGACCTTGAGCGTGGCTGATGTGCACCCATGACCAGCTCGGAAACCGGATTGCATAGCGAAGAAGGTACGGTGGGATTCGAAATGGTCGGTGATCTGTTTGTTAACTTGGCTTTCAAATACTTTCAAAAGGCAGGGCAGGATGGATATAGGTCTGTAACAGTTTGGATCTAGAGTGTCACCGCCTTTGAAGAGGGGGATGACCGCGGCAGCTTTCCAATCTCTGGGGATCTCAGACGTTACGAAAGAGAGGTTGCACAGGCTAGTAATAGGGGTTGCGACAATTTCGGCAGCTAATTTTAGAAAGAAAGGGTCCAGATTGTCTAGCCCAGCTGATTTGTAGGGGTCCAGATTTTTCAGCTCTTTCAGAACATCAGCTGTCTGAATTTTTGCGAAGGAGAAGAGGGGAGAGCAAGGGTGAGCTGGTGGCCGGGTTAGTGGTAGCCAGGTGGAATTCTCGATTATTGTAGATTTATCGGTGGTGACAGTGTTTCCTAGCCTCAGTGCAGTGGGCAGTTGGGAGGAGGTTCTCTTATTCTCCATGGACTTTACAGTGTCCCAAAACATTTTGGAGTTAGTGCTACAGGATGCAAATTTCTGTTTGAAAAAGCTAGCCTTTGCTTTCCTAACTGATTGTGTATATTGGTTCCTGACTTCTGTTAAGATAATTTATTAACTAACTATTTCAGTGTCTCTGTGCGTCTCCCAAAAGGTTGTAAGGCTTTTGGATCAAGAAACGGACAGAGATCCCAGTCTGCAATAGCCAGGTGGTCTTTATTCAGAGAACTCTGCCCAGAGAATTCTGTTACCACAATTTCAGAGTCCATCTTTTATACACACACGTCATGCAAAAATCCCACCCCACTTTAGGCGGGCTGTATTTTTCCACTGGAAAACTGCTCTCCTGACCATCAGGTCACACACACACATACACACACACATACATGTTCTTATCATAGTCTACTCCTTGCTCGGGCAGGCTGCATTCCTTAGTTATCGCCGTCCTCACAATATCCTGCAACATATTTCATACTCTCTTCCAAGCCTAACGGTTTCTCTCCTCCCTAAATTGGGAGGCCTCTTTATCTTGGTTTCTCAGTTGTCTGTAGACAGTTCTCCTTGTCCTTTGTTGTCTGGTCTAACTCCTACTCGCATTGCTAAATAGTACCACAATGTCATAATCTTTACTGGTCCTACACTCACACATTCTAACACATTTCACACAGTTTCAGGGTGTAATAATTAGTCATTAATAATTCGTTTAACTGAGGGTGTGACATTTTAGTCATATCTTACTCACACATTTCTTTATCAATCCACCTTTTGACTAAATTTCACACACACATTTAAAATACATTCTTATAAAATGAAACACACAACAAGGCATACAACTTGTTTTGCATTTTAAATAAGTCACTAGTACAAAACACACTATAAAAATACAATATGTCTTGCATTGCTACCAAATTTTACTTCCAACCATAACTCACTCTCCTTGTTAGGATTTTCACTATAACTTTCATTGAAAAGATGGTATACTAAACATCAAAAATGGTCTCATTTAATACAGGTTCATCAGTATTGAAATGTTCTGCATCGTCCACTAGAGTGGGAGGATATAGGTCGTCGTTCCATCGGTCTGAGTAGGGAATGGGCCCATAGGTCACTGCTTTCTCCAACGCTTTTCTCACCAACCCTCTGACACAGGGAATAAGACAACATCCACAAAGAACAAGCATACACATACAAGCTATAGCTGCACCCAGAATAGTTGCAACAATAGTTTTCCATTTACCAAACATTTCATCAAACCATCCAGTTATTGATGTATTCACCCCCGAGTTCTCAGCCCATTCTTCACTTAATGCCTTGAGACCGGCCAGTGCTCTAGTTACTGTACCATCTGGGGCTGGATTGTTGGGGAGAAACGTACAACAATGACCTCCCACCATCTTGCAAACTCCGCCCTTCTCTGCTAAAAGCATATAGAGAGCCAACCTATTCTGCCAGGTCATGAGTGAGGTGGCAGATAGTTGGTCTGAGATTCCCTTTACTGCATCCCTTGTCTAATTAACAAACCTTTTGTAGATGTAATTAATCCAGTCAACATTTTTATTAATTGTAACCCACCAGAAAAACGTTGTTGTAAACCCTTCTCCAATTTGATCTGCTATTCGCATTACTTTGGTGTCTATAACATTGATAATCTCCGGGGGTCATGGTGAATTGGGGTGCCTTAGTATTATCCTTTTTAAGAGTGGTTGTTTTAATATCAGAACAATTAGGTGAGGTTTGGTTTGATCCCAAATCTATCACACAAGAGAACATGGTCTGAGGCATAGGTGCAGTTAGAAGGGTTGGCCTACCTGTTGAACAGGCATAACAATTAGTTTGACCCAACGCCCTAGCTGTGTAGTTCATCCACCTTACCCAGAAGTTCTCATTTGAAATTCCTTCTACTTCTCCTTGGTTCATTTTCTGCATGAGGAAATCTTCTACCCTTGGTGGTTTAGTGCTATTTAGGATTCCTTCTGAGGGCCTTCCAAGGGGTGTTAGACTAGTTTTTGATACCTCTGGTGATAACATTGGATCTACCTGCTGTTCTGTCTCGGGGGTGGAAGATTCATTTCTCTCCCGAAAAATGAACCTCAAACATATATCTGCCCCGAAATCATCAACACAGGCCCAATAGTTCCTTGCTATGTCATCTTGCATAATTGACTTTACCGTTATCACCAGTTCCGTTTTACATTTATCATGGGTTTGTTTAATTCCCCATCGGTGTTCTGCGTCCATCCCATTCTCATAGTATGTTCCCCAGGTATGTTTAAACACCTTTGCCCCAGTGCAAATGTATTTACCATACCTTCTAGGACCTAACTTTCTTGCTTCTTACCAAAGCCCCCAAAACCTCCTATCTCTTCATGGGAGAAGTCGAATGGTATCTTGAATCCCCCATCTTGTCCTAAACTGACTTTAACTATAAAATAATCATTCCCCCAATAGTCTTTCTTGGTTTCAGTATTTCTACGAGATCGAATCAGTGCCTTGGTATTATTTTGTTAATCATTTCTCTGTTTAGGTTGACCTGGATTAATCCATAATATGGTTAACACGATGATGCAGCTCAGAGTCCCCCAAAACCGCCATCCCAATCCTGTCCCTGACCCACCTGCCTGGTACTTCCCCATACCCACACCTCTAGGAACACCCCATAGTGATGAAAGTTCGGGGTAGGGTTTCTTCGTTAACAGAGTTTACCCCTGAACCCCAGTGGTTCAGTTCTTCTCTTTAACTCTGTGTGTGTTCAACGGTGTTGGTATGTGGGCCTACCTTTTTGCAGTGGCTCTCTCAGCTATTCTTATAGCGAAGGCAGTTACCAATAGGACTTGGTATGGTCCCTCCCAGTGTGACTGCTTTCAATCCTTTTTCCTCAATGATTGGATCCACACCCAGTCTCCAGGTTGTATACTATGAGTCACCTTCTCCTTTAATTCTCCTGTAGGACACAAATTCATAGACATACGGGTATGGTTAACGAACAATTTTCTCGTGTATTCTCTAGTTCTATGTCTGCCTGTTCTGGTCCTGCCAACTGTGGCATTCTGTAAGGTCTTCCAAACACTTTCTCAAAGGGGGACAACCCAATTTATCTGGTGTTACCCTAATCGTCATATAATACTATCTGTAGACATTGTACCCAATTTCTTCCTTTCACTCCGTGATAACTCTATAAAATCAATTTCCAATTGCTGGACTGGATATTTTGCCAGGGGGATATTTTTTTTATTTTTTATTCGTTATACCATAGGCCACAAAGTGTTTCCTAACCTGCTCTACCATCTAACCTGCTCTACCATCCCCCCTATTGACAAATTGCTTTACCCATGTGTCAATATTTCCGCATATCAAAACAGTGACCACATTTCTCTGGGTCCATGCCCTGTATACATCTAAGGTTGCCGGGGCTCCCTTAGCCACTGCCAATGCATTGGGTAAGGCTATCATTGGGTACCGGCCCCCTCCTACTCTCTCATCTCCTGACTCATACTGACTCCCTCCTCAGCTTAGCTCTGAATCCTCCTGTTCCTCTCTCCTAACTGGACTTTTGTTGTGGGGTTCAAGTCTCCTCAGGGACCTGGTTCTTCCACCCTTCGGTCCCTTGACCCCCCTATTGTACCCTCGTCTCATCTCCCATTTAAGATAACACACCTGCTCTCCTGTCCTCATGTGCTATCGCATTACCCAAAGTAATACGATCCTTCCCTGTAGTATGCGCCTCGCACTTACATATTGCGAGCTTTTTTGGTAATAATAATGCATCTAGGAGGTCAAGAATCAACTCTGCATGTGTAATTGGTTTACCCGAAATCGTAACCATTCCTCTATTCTTCCACTGGGCAGCAAAGACATGTACAGTATTAAAGGCGTATGCACTATCGGTATAGATAGTTATAACCTTCCCTTTACCCAGTTGGCATGCTTTTGTTAATGCCACTATCTCTGCCTGCTGGGCAGAGTAGTTTCTTGGCAAGGGTTCAGCAGCTAGAACCTCGTTCTGTCACCACAGCATAACCAGTTGCATTGGTGCCATCAGGATTCTTCCTAGAAGATCCATCAACAAACATTGTTACTTCACAACATGGTATAGCTAAGTCTGTTAAGTCAGGCCTGGGTAGTACTATTTTTTTCAGTTTCTTCAATACAGTTATGGGGACTACCATCATTTACAACAGGAACTAATGTTACAGGATTCAATGTTGTACATCGTTCAATAGTTAGATTTGGCATGTTCAGCAATACTATCATACAAGATACAGTGGGGAGAACAAGTATTTGATACACTGCCGATTTTGCAGGTTTTCCTACTTACCAAGCATGTAGAGGTCTGTAATTTGTATCATAGGTACACTTCAACTGTGAGAGACGGAATCTAAAACAAAAATCCAGAAAATCACATTGTATGATTTTTAAGTTATTAATTTGCATTTTATTGCATGACATAAGTATTTGATCACCTACCAACCAGTAAGAATTCCGGCTCTCACAGACCTGTTCGTTTTTCTTTAAGAAGACCTCCTGTTCTCCACTCATTACCTGTATTAACTGCACCTGTTTGAACTCGTTACCTGTATAAAAGACACCTGTCCACACACTCAATCAAACAGACTCCAACCTCTCCACAATGGCCAAGACCAGAGAGCTGTGTAAGGACATCAGGGATAAAATTGTAGACCTGCACAAGGCTGGGATGGGCTACAGGACAATAGGCAAGCAGCTTGGTGAGAAGGCAACAACTGTTGGCGCAATTATTAGAAAATGGAAGAAGTTCAAGATGACGGTCAATCACCCTCGGTCTGGGGCTCCATGCAAGATCTCACCTTGTGGGGCATCAATGATCATGAGGAAGGTGAGGGATCAGCCCAGAACTACACGGCAGGACCTGGTCAATGACCTGAAGAGAGCTGGGACCACAGTCTCAAAGAAAACCATTAGTAACACACTACGCCGTCATGGATTAAAATCCTGCAGCGCACGCAAGGTCCCCCTGCTCAAGCCAGCGCATGTCCAGGCCCGTCTGAAGTTTGCCAATGACCATCTGGATGATCCAGAGGAGGAATGGGAGAAGGTCATGTGGTCTAATGAGACAAAAATAGAGCTTTTTGGTCTAAACTCCACTCGCCGTGTTTGGAGGAAGAAGAAGGATGAGTACAACCCCCAAGAACACCATCCCAACCGTGAAGCATGGAGGTGGAAACATCATTCTTTGGGGATGCTTTTCTGCAAAGGGGACAGGACGACTGCACCGTATTGAGGGGAGGATGGATGGGGCCATGTATCGCGAGATCTTGGCCAACAACCTCCTTCCCTCAGTAAGAGCATTGAAGATGGGTCGTGGCTGGGTCTTCCAGCATGACAACGACCCGAAACACACAGCCAGGGCAACTAAGGAGTGGCTCCGTAAGAAGCATCTCAAGGTCCTGGAGTGGCCTAGCCAGTCTCCAGACCTGAACCCAATAGAAAAGCTTTGGAGGAAGCTGAAAGTCTGTATTGCCCAGCGACAGCCTCGAAACCTGAAGGATCTAGAGAAGGTCTGTATGGAGGTATGGGCCAAAATCCCTGCTGCAGTGTGTGCAAACCTGGTCAAGACCTACAGGAAACGTATGATCTCTGTAATTGCAAACAAAGGTTTCTGTACCAAATATTAAGTTATGCTTTTCTGATGTATCAAATACTTATGTCATTCAATAAAATGCAAATGAATTACTTAAAATCATACAATGTGATTTTCTGGATTTTTGTTTTAGATTCCGTCTCTCACAGTTGAAGTGTACCTATGATAAAAATTACAGACCTCTACATGCTTTGTAAGTAGGAAAACCTGCAAAATCGGCAGTGTATTAAATACTTGTTCTCCCCACTGTAGGTGTCGTGCTGGTGACATGTACGCCATCTTGTGTTCCAATAGCAGAGTTGATACTGCATGTTGAACTTTTAAGGTTAGATCATGGTATAGTACAATTGAAGCTGCATCCTGCACTGCATTAGCAGCTGCCACAACTGATTGCAAACAGACAGGCATTGCCTGAGCCACCTCATCAAGTCTTGAAGAAAAATATGCAACCGGTTTATTTTTGTCCCCATGTTTTTGTGTCAGTACTAATGTCATATATCCCCCTCTACAATCCACAGTTTGAGAAAATGGTCTATCATATCTAGGAAACGCCAGCACCGTTGAAGAGGTCAATAATTGCTTAATTTCCTCAAATTGCAAATCAGCCTCGTTATTCCAAATTATTTTATCATGTGCTGCCATAGCTTTTCCATAGATAAGATCACTCAATTTTCCAGTGTGTAACGCATAATGGGGAATCCATGCTCGACAGTAATTAATCATTCCCAAAAAGCTCATTTGTTTCTTATTCAGAGGTTTAGGAGCTTCTAATATTGCCGTTTTTCTTGACGAGTTTAGGGTTCTCCCATCCTACGTTATCGTGTGACCTAAATAAATTACCTCTTTCTGCCAGAGTTGTAGTTTCTTTTTACTGACCTTGTGTCCTTGTCCTGCCATAAAGGTTAACAACTGGAGAGTATCCTTTTTACACCCCTCCACTGATGGGTTTGCTACCAGTATATCATCGACATGTATAAAAATGTGGCTCCCCTCTTGGGGTTCGAACATTCCCATATTCATACGACTTTCATATCACATTCACACAACACCTGGAATCACCCTTTTCTGTTTATGTATTCTTGACTAGTCCCCCAGAATTATCTCATACCGTTACAGAGGAACGTATCCCCTCAAATGTAATCTTGACAATTCCTGACAGTCTCATACAACAGGAATGGGTTCTCCCTCTTCTCTATACAACCACCTGGAATCACCCCTTTCTGTTTATGTAGTAGTGGTCTATTGACTGTCTCACCTTTAGTGGTCTATTGACTGTCTCACCTTTAGTGGTCTATTGACTCTCTCACCTTTAGTTTCTTTTGGTAATGGCCTATTACCGTGAATCGTTACGGACCCACCAACATTTCACTAATGAATAAACACTACTGACCTTATCCTTGCAGCTGAGATTCAATGTAAGTTGGATTCCGTCACCGTCTCTGTCATTATCAGGTGTTCTCTGGCCTGTGTTATTGAACCCTTAATGCCAAAGGGCAGGTCTTTCTATTTACGAATGTATCATTCGCCTGTCAACGTTTTTCAGAGTTACCTGGAATGACAGAGGCAGGTATTGGAATCCGGCTCGAAAAGGACCAAGCTGTTAAGAGAATTTATGAACTAACTATTTCAGTGTCTCTGTGCGTCTCCCAAAAGGTTGTAAGGCTTTTGGATCAAGAAACGGACAGAGATCCCAGTCTGCAATAGCCAGGTGGTCTTTATTCAGAGAACTCTGCCCAGAGAATTCTGTTTTCACAATTTCAGAGTCCATCTTTTATACACACACATCATACAAAAATCCCACCCCGCTTTAGGCGGGCTGTATTTTTCCACTGGAAAACTGCTCTCCTGACCATCAGGTCACACACACACATACACACACATGTTCTTATCATAGTCTACTCCTTGCTCGGGCAGGCTGCATTCCTTAGTTATCACCGTCCTCACAATATCCTGCAACATATTTCATACTCTCTTACAAGCCTAACGGTTTTTCTCCTCCCTAAATTGGGAGGCCGCTTTATCTTGGTTTCTCAGTTGTCTGTAGACAGTTCTCCTTGTCCTTTGTTGTCTGGTCTAACTCCTACTCGCATTGCTAAATAGTAACACAATGTCATAATCTTTACTGGTCCTACACTCACACATTCTAACACATTTCACACAGTTTCAGGGTGTAATAATTAGTCATACACTGGTCCTCTGTAGCTCAGCTGGTAGAGCACGGCGCTTGTAACGCCAAGGTAGTGGGTTCGATCCCCGGGACCACCCATACACAAAAACAATGTATGCACGCATGACTGTAAGTCGCTTTGGATAACTGAGGGTGTGACATTTTAGTCATATCTTACTCACACATTTCTTTATCAACTTCCCTGAAAAGTTGCATATCGCGGGGGCTGTTCGATGCTAATGCAGTACGCCACAGGATGTTTTTGTGCTGGTCAAGGGCAGTCAAGTCGATTTAGAAAGGCCTGCTCGCTAAAGTGTTTTAGGGAGCATTTGACAGTGATGAGGGGTGGTCATTTGACCGCGGACCCATTACGGACGCAGGCAATAAGGCAGTGATTGCTGAGATCCTGGTTGAAGACAGCGGAGGTGTTTTTAGAGGGTACATTTGTCAGGATGATATCTATGAGGGTGCCCATGTTTACAGATTTAGGGTTGTACCTGGTAGGTTCGTTGATAATTTGTGTGAGATTGAGGGCATCTAGTTTAGATTGTAGGTTGGCCGGGGTGTTAAGCATATCCCAGTTTAGGTCACCAAGCAGTACGAACTCTAAGGATAGATGGGCTGAGGGGGGTCTGTACCAAGCGGCAACAGTGAGAGACTTATTTCTGGAAAGGTGGATTTTTAGAAGTAGAAGCTCAAACTGTTTGGGCACAGACCTGGATAGTATGATAGAGCTCTGCAGGCTATCTCTACAGTAGATTGCAACCCCACCCCCTTTGGCAGTGTGTGCTAACGCAGTGAATAACTCAAACTTAGGGAGGAGGCTTCTGGTGTTAACGTGCAAGAAACCAAGGCTTTTACGGTTACAGAAGTCTACAAATGATAACGCCTGGGGAGTAGGAGTGATACTGGGGGCTACAGGGCCTGGGTTAACCTCTACATCACCAGAGGAACAGAGGAGGAGTAGAATAAGAATACAGCTGAAGGCTTTAAGAACTGGTCTTCTATATGCTAAAATCGCATTAAAAACAATATGCGCATTTTCCCACCAGAGATGTTTTTCCATCATATTGACTTGTTGCAGATAAGGCTGTGCGTGATGACGTAGTATACATAAAAATACATTTTGTGGTAAAATTCCCATGTACTGAATAAAAAATACAAGTTAAATGGGTTTTCTTCATTCTACTGATGGGGTTTCTCAAATTTTTTTTGTTAAACAGCGAGTTCCCACCCTGGTATTGGCACGTGCGCTCTAGCCAACAGCTGGCAGATACAGTGCGGGTATAGCCTACATGGCAGCTTTTTTTTTGTATAATAAAAAAAATATATCCCCTAACCCGAACAACGCTGGGCAAATTGTGCGCCGCCCTATGGGACTCCCAGTTGCGATACCGCCCGGGATCAAACCTGGGTTTGTAGTGACGCCTCTAGCACTGCCTTAGACAGCTGCGCCACTCGGGAGGCCCTACATGGCAGCTTTGCCAAACGGCAGCTCGATATTTATTGGAAAGGAGCATCAAGCTCATCAACTTGCACTTTCACCACCCTATGAAGTTCACCATAATTTATTTAATCTGTAGCCTAGTAAACTGCATGCTTTCCCAAGGCATTGTATTGGGACGACCACACGTCATCGTGTGACTCCAAGTTTACTTCAATATGATAGTTATTATATTAATATTTGCACATTCAAAGCTTTTCCACTGACATTTCTCGCATAATTAATTTTAGACACAAAATGATCCCACCTTGTCTAGCGTGTTTAGTTTTTTCTGCATTTGGAAAGTTTACCGACAAATGTTCTGTTTCAATCAGGCCTGTCATTAAAAAAAAATTATCCAACATGTACTTTACGCACATAAAAAGGTTGGATGGAAACCTGGTTAGAAATGGTCAGATGTAGTCGAACAGGTGTGGTATAGTGCCTGGATACAGCCGTTATCAGTGGTATACAGTCTCTTCAGAAACTTCATATCCCTTGACTTGTTCCATATTTTGTTGTGTTAGAGCCTGAATTCAAAATGGATTAAATATTTGTTTTAAAAAATTGCGCCCATCTACACACAATAACCTATAATGACAAAGTGCAAAGATTTTTGTTGAAAGTTTTACACATTTATTGAAAATGAAATACAGAAATGTCTAATTTACGTAACTATTCACACCCTTGAGTCAATACATGTTAGAATCACCTTTGGCAGCGATTACAGCTGTGAGTCTCTAAAGAGTTTTGCACACCTGGATTGTACTATATTTGCACTGTCTAATTGGTTGTTAATAATTTTACTCCTGAACTTATTTTGGCTTGAATACTTATTGACTCAAGACCTTTCAGCTTTAAATGTTTTATTAGTTTGTATAAAAATTTAAAAAACACAACATTTATTCCACTTTGATATTATGGGGTATTGTGTGTAGGCCAGTGACACAAAATCTGAATTTAATCTATTTTAAATTCAGGCTGTAACACAACAGAATGGAAAAAGTCAAGGGGTGTCAATACTTTCTGAAGGCACTGTATTGGACATATACCACTGAGGTGCCTTATTTCTATTATAAACCGGTTAACAACATGAATATAACAACAAAAAATATGTTTTGCGTCATACCCATGGTATATTGACACACAGCTGGAATGCTGGTTCAGCCCATTAGCATCCAGGACCCAAACTAACCAGTTTATAATAAGCGTTTAACCTGTGTGTTGTAGGAACTATGAGCACATAGTGAACGCCCACCAGAACAACCCTCAGCATGGGGAGGAGCAGGTGTCGGACCAGGTGAAGTTCAGCGTGTTTCAGAGCATCATGGACTCCCTGTTCCAGTCCTTCAGCAGCTCTGTGTCTGTGGCCAGCTTCCAGGAGCTGTCTGCTTGCGTCTTCAGCTGGATCGAGGAGCACTGCAAGCCTCAGGTAGGACACTCAATGTACTGTACTGCTGGGGGATTCTTGCTGCTGGTGGATGGATGGCACACCAAATCATGTATGGTTTTATTTAAGGTAATTGTCTTTATGTGATAGTCATGGCATTTTGGTGTGTTTTCTGCTCAATGATGGTATTTTGGACTTCAGTCTGACCCAACAGGTCAAAACTATCACCACTGAATGCTATAATTGACATGGCTGCCACCCTGTCTTGCTCTGAGGATGGATGACTATGTTGAGTTGACAGCTGTGTAAAGTAATCCATGTTTGTCCTCTTTTCCTTCCCAGACATTGCGTGAGTTTGTGGTGGGAGTTCTCCGGCAGCTCAACAGCCAGCTGTATTAATGCTGTCCAGGCGTAAACTCCGGACAGGAATCTCCCTTCAGGGATGGAGCCGGGGCTTACCCTGGGTTCTCAGGGTCTGGTAGAGACCTCACATATCAACCTATCTTGTTCCCTCCTGGTCTGCAGTATTTAAATCGTTAACTCTTACTCAACTCACCACCAGGGTCTGCAGCAGGGTTGGGTGTTTCCTGTCTAGTCAGGTCAAATCCAGCCCAGCATTCTGTCTGTGGTTTTAGTCATCAGGGGTTCTCCTCATTGCAGAATAGAGTTGTGTTCAACGAGGCAAATGGCCACTATTGCTTGTAAACGTTCCGTAATGTTTACATTCACCACAAATCGGGGGTTGGAACCAAAATAATTGTTTAATTGTTCCATTCTGAACTTTGTAATTGTTTTCTGTTCCAGTGTTCAAACCAGCATAAAGTTATGAACCAGTTCGAATCAAATCCAAGACTGTCTGCAACATGAGTTAAAAGGTAGAATTCAAACAAGTTGTGATGGTATTTGAGAATTGTTAAATGTTCATCATTGATTGTGATGTTATATGATTGCTGTTGTGTCCATGTTGTGACAGAATCAAGCATATTTGTAAGTCTGTTACTGCAGCTTTTCGCCTTTTCATAATCTTTATTGGCAAAAAGACACGGTAGAATAGTCATGTAATGAATAGTTCTGTATTAAACAGGATCTCTGAACCAAAAAACTGGCCAGGATTCAATCAGATTAGTGGTAAATGCATAGCTTATCATTGCTTTTGTTTAGGTGGTGTTGGAGGTGTTACTCCGTTAGAGCTGTCAAATCCACAAGAAGCTCCTGGCGTTAACCGTAACTGGCATTGCCATTGGATGCACCGAGTCATATTAGTAGAAATCCCGTGCAGCCATGTTACAAATTATAACACTGAAATGTGTGATACCTACACCTCGATTAGGGTGGTACAAATCTCGATTTCATTTAATGATCGAGTGTCATTTCAATATAGGCTACACTTTCTTGTTCTGAACTTCCAAGGTGGGTGGGATATAAGGACGGGTGTGGTTTTACAATGATCAGCCGATCTGACAGCTCTAACACCGCCTAAACAAAAGCAATGCGTTTGTCGGCTGACGCAGGTTACCATAGATCTGATTGAATCCTGGCCTTAAACAGTCAAGAATGTAAAAATGAATGTGAATGATAATTTATTTTGACAATGTGCTCAGGAGAACTTGTACCAAATGTATCTTCTGGTAAACTTAACAGATGTGAATGTTTAATCTGTGTAATCACCTGACTTTAAAAAGGGATAATTTTATACGACAAGTCTCTGTGCTGGTATAAATAAAATCAGGTCTACTGTTACATTATTTTGCTGATGAAGTTTGATGAAAGTATTTCGTATGAATATGATTTTTAATTGCAAGGATACATCTGTACAAGGTATTATTGCAAAACATTAAGATTCTTCAAATCAACATCAAAACATACAAATAAAAAATAGTAATTAGTTATTCCTGGAATGAGTTTTGATGGCATAATGCAACTCCATCTGAATTGACATTCAAGTCAAAGTAAGAGATCCTCCAACATTCTGTCAGGTACTTGGCATAGTCACTTTACAGTCCTCATCAGTCTCCACACCAACTTCTTCCTAAACAGAACACAAAAAAGATGCTGACATCTCAGGTTAACAAATAGAGTAAACATGATAGGCATTTGTCTGCCTCTGTCATGGTGATGTATGAAGAAGAAAAATTTATGCACTCACTAAATATAAGTCGCTCTGGATAAGAGTGTCTGCTAAATGACTAAAATGTAAATGTGATGAACAATGTCTCATTTCCCAAATACAAACAATAGAATGAATGTGTAGAACAGTCACTATAGATCTATGTTTTGCAGAGCATCTTACCAGAAATTGCTTCTTGGTCTTGGGGTATCCCTCCAAAATGGAACCCATCATGTCAGATGCCTGAGAGGAGCAGAGACAAAATCAGACTATTTGTTCTGGTTTATCCTGCTCTGACACTAATACCCTTATGGCTTTGATCAAGTAAGGGCTCTATTCAATCCAAATTGCGGAAGTACAGTGTGATTGAAATTTTAAGGCGTCACTGTCAGCGGAGACTGCATTCACGGTAAACGATGCATGTCTACTTGATCGGAAATTACCTTAACATTTATATCACGCTATCTGTAAGACTTCAGCAATACAGCTGGAATAGAGCCCTAAAATAAATAAATCACCAGTCTCTTCCTCTTCTTCCACTCTTTCACGTAGAGATGTTTCTCCTTGTAAACCTGAAGGAAAGATGCATGAGCACAGTATCTGGGGAAAGTGTTTTGTATTTGAACCCAGGTCTGATTGTGATCCATACCTTCTCCTTCTGCTCTGGTGTGACATGATTGGTCGCTGACTTGATCTTCTCCAGGCGCTCCCTGTACCCAGAACACTCTGCTTTCAGCTCCTGGATCTCTGACATCATTTCCTCTGTGGTCAGGGAGCTGTTGAGCTCCTTCAGCTCTGCAATCAGAGATAAAAGTATGTCAGATAGTCCAGTGTGTGTGTGGGTAGGGTGGTGATAGGGCCAAAGAGGGGAGCCCTACCTGCGTCCAGCTGCCTGCAGCCCTGAGAGACAGCCTCCACCTGTGTGCTGAGGTCAGAGATGTGACTGTCCATGGCCTTCAGATCTGCCTCACTCACCTCTGCAAACTGGGCCTGGAGGCAGTCAAGGACATTACTGGGAGTTACTTTTACCGTTTTTTTTATTGCAACTTTCACAACTATGTGGTACATTTTCACAACTATTAGTACAAAACATATAATCAGAAAGTCTGTTTCAAAACAACACATTTTCAATTTACTATAACACAAAATCAGTCCCCTTTTCACCAAACTTCACACTGCTTTACTACAGTTGTATTGGCCAATACAGAACTGTAATACCCATAAATGTATTCTATTTACATAGCAGACTCTTATCCAAAGTGAGAACAGTGAGAATCGAACCCACAACTCTGGTGTTGCTAGTGCCATGCTCTTATGAACTGAGCCACGTACAGGACCACTACAATACACAAGTACAATACAGTAAAATAAACAAATACTTGATTACAATACAGGTGGAAGATGTATGATTGCCATCCCCATGAGCGTACCACCCTCCTTCAGGCCATGGATGAGGCATGCAATGATTTCAATCCAGACCTATGTCAGGCCTGGATAGAAAATTATTAACATTTGATGTTTATAAAAATTTGACGGGTAGTGCAAGTTTATTGACTAATGTGAAAACAGTGTAATGTGCTGTAATTTACAGTACTGTAGCGTACTACATTCAAAGGGCAATTTTGAAACGTATATCTTACATTTTCTGCTTTTTTTTGCTATTGGAGTATGTTAAAATAACTAAATTGAGAAGATATCATTATGTTGTGTTTTGGTGATTTTGAAAGATGTCTCCAAACAAAATGAATGCACAATGAAGGGTTTTGAATGCAAGACTGGTTGCTTACAAGTGTTAACAGTTTGGAGTGTTTTACTAATTCACTACATACTTGTGAAAAGAGCACCAAAAAACAACTGTAATCATCAAAACAGAAGAGATTCAGAACAGCAGTGGCTACATATTACCATCAACATATACAGTACACATTGACGTGCTGCTCTGATACTCAGCCTGGCTCACCTGATCAGCAAAGTATATCTTTTGCTTCCCATAGGTTTTCTCTTTGATTTTCCCTTCCTGTGCCAACTGTTCCATGGCTTTAACCACAGCCTACCAGGATAGGAATGAGTCATCAAATATACATTTGTTTAAACATGCTGATCATTTAATAATGAAAATCATATCACTGGCTCAGAACAGTTTAGCCTTTCTCACCGTCTTTCCCAGGCCGTGCTGCTTCTGTAAATTGCTAAAGACATCTTGGGCACTGTAAGGACGGTTCTTCTCGTTTAGGTAAGCAAATATGACTGTTAAACCTGAGAATAAAAACACAAAACAGTGACCTCTGAGTTGTGACCTGTATAACTTCTAGCTGGTCTTTGGATTTATCAGTGCAGCAGGTCAGTGTGTGCTAGCTTGCTGTACTGGTTCTAACGTTAGCTAATTCGGTTAGGAAAACATCTGTCATGTTTGGCAACCTCCAGACACAATCAATGTAGCAACCAGGTAAAATAAAAAATATTACATCTCATACCTCCGTTGTCTTTTTTGTTCATTTTCTTTATTCCGTGAGCTAGTAGCTATCGCTAACTAACTTATGCTAGCTAGCGGTGCAATAATTAATTACCTAGTTGAGTTTCGCGCGCCGTGATGCATTGTGGGTGTCCAGGCTTTACATACGTCATATCAAAACAAAAGGCTGTTTTGATCACGCTCCACCTTTGTGCATGACAGCCCTGGGAAAGCTCGAGTATGGACTCTCGAGGGTTACATGAAATAAGCGCCAACAACATTGGCTGGTGGACCAAAAGGAGGAAATTGTGATTTTGGATCTGTGGAATATTGCATTATTTATACATAACAAAATAAACATTTAATCCAGACTTCATATTTAATAAGATTTGCACATCAAAACATATCAAAACCAATGTCAGAGAGGAAAAATACACTGTACTGAACACATTTACTTAACATAATACTAATAATGAAGAATTGCCTGGCCGTCTTCATGGAGAGACACTGTTTAAACTAAAGTGGTCCAAAACAAGTCATATAAATTCACTCTTTTTATTTAAAATCCCAAACCTTTTCAGATCAAACCGATTCTGGTTTCTGGGCCATCTCCATGAACAGGGGGATCCAGAAGTTCTATTGTATTAAATCTCCCACAGTCATGATATTCTATACAACACAAATAGCATTATTGGGCAATTTGTCATATATATAAAACAAGCATTGTCTCTTTCTGATTGTTTGATCCAGCTACTTCAGCAAAACCCAACTGCGGATCATTTGAGTTTCAATGACCAAGAAGAATCACTCCTATTTATTAGATTGTTTCCATGAAAAGACAAATGCAGCAGGAGCTTGCTTTCCCATGGCAGGGTAATCATACTGACCTGCACACAAAAAAAGAATAGGCTAAGATTTACTGCACCCTAGTTTTTAAAAGACAAGCATATTTCATATTTTCCTTTACATATTCACACTTTTAAAAAGGCTAAATCCGGTTGAGTTTTGTATACCAGCATTTTGTTCACCCATCAATGTAAACATGTTTTCCTGATGCTTTTCTTAAGACGTTTACAAATGTGGTACATGCATGAGTTGAGGTTAAACTAAAGGTTTATATTCTGTACTTCTGTGCTACTTATATATGCATGTCTATTCTACAGACTCTCCTCTGAGAAGGATCAGCAAAAATGAGTGAAGATGGGGATTGGGAATGCCACGGGAGAAGGGATACAAGGAGCAGGTTATCTTGATAAAATAACTTACTGTGATGACAAAGACAAAAAGATCTAAACAGCCCATGACGGAAGAAACATTCGGGGGGGAGACAGTAAAACATTGAACTAAAATGCCTATCCCCTTTCTTTAAAACAATGATTTCAGACTCAAAACAAATTCATGTCTCAATCAAGAATGATCCCTAAAAATATCACCATTATTGACTTAGTTTCTAATAGAGAATGAGTGTCTTGAAATGAAAGCAGTGGCTTTTACTTAACAATTGTCCCAGTCAGATATTGCTAAAACTATTCTAAACAAGGTCATTGCAGTTGTAAAACTTCACTAATCAATAGAATGTCTAACTTGGTCCCATATTAAATAGCCCTGTGTGTCTAGCCTTTTAGAAAGTGTGTATACTACCTAGTGGTCGACTTTGGGAAAAAAACAACGTATTACTACCTAGGGCATACTGGATGACAGGACAGGGAAGTGGTTCTGTAATGCTGTTTCAGAAAGATTACGTTTTTTACATTGCGTTTCCTATTGCTCAGTCTACAAAATAATACTTTCTGGATGACGGTGGCTTACACATACAAGCTACAGACTAGAGGAAGAAATTGAAAAGTGAGATAGAAAAATAAAGAAATCAGAAGTACTTCACAGTGATATCAATCAGGAGCCTGGCTGCTGGATCCTACGATTAAATTACTCACACACGCACTCAAAACAATCCATGAACATTCCAATCACTCAATCACACACAAATACTTAGTTTGATTGTTATACACAGGTAGAGGTGCCTCACTGTGGTTTCCCCAGCAGGTTGGAGAGGAAGCTGGACCCCTGTCCCCCACCCTGCCCTCCTGCACCCCCAAAGGAATCCATCTGGTTCAGCTCTGACTGGTCCAGCATCTCAAAGTCCTCTCCGTCCAAGTCCGTGTCCAGCTCTGAGCTAGACTGCTTGCGGTAGCCCCTGTTGGACCCTGCTCTGATGGGCCTCTCCCTGCGGGTGGCAGTGGGACGGGGCTGCATGGCCCCAGCCAGTGCCGCCTGAATCATGTTGCTGGCGATGATTCCAGCCAGGTCACCTCCGAGGAAGTCGGAAGCGGGGGGGAGGCCGCCGAAGGACAACTCCTCGTCCAGGTCGTCCTGGTCAGAGTCCAGGTGGGATTCCACATCCAGCAGCTCGGCCGTGGTTCGGGGGCCAGTCCGCCCAGACCGAGGTCCCAGGCTGGGCAGCCCGATGCACGAGTCATCGTCGTCGTCCATCAGGGTGGCGTCTGGGTTGATGGACGGGAAGTCATTGAGGTCTTGGGCAAACGACTCCTCATTGTCACTGTGTCTATCAAAATCTGAGGATGAACAGAGAGGAAGGGGTTCAAGATGTTGGAATGTCATTTGTAATTTAAAACACAGACCATCACCCTGCACAACATGTCTTACCAGAGTAGGCAGTCATGCCACAATACAGAAAACAGTACAGTGCCTTATGACATGTCATCCTATCATGTAGGCTCTAATGTTAGCTACTGGGGATGTAACGATTCACAGATTCGCATCGGTCCCTGATTCAAATGTTTAATATACGACTGCATCGGTTCGTGGACCCAAAACCGATCCAAATGTAGCATGCATCAGTCAGAAAATAGATTCAAACGTTACGAATCGCTGATTCACATTTTTTGTTGTTGCTCATATTACTTTCTCTCTGGGCCTCCTGAGTGGCGCAGCGGTCTAAGGCACTGCATCGCAGTGAGGCGTCACTACAGATCCGGGATTGATCCTGGGCTGTGTTACAGCCGGCCGCGACCAGGAGACCAATGAGGCGACGCACAATTGGCCCAGCATCGTCCGGGTTAGGGGAGGGTTTGGCCGGCGGGGATGTCCTTGTCCCATCGCGGTCTAGCGACTCCTGTGGAAGGCTGGGCGCACGCACGCTGACACGTTTGCCAGTTGTACAGTGTTTCCTCCGACACATTGGTGCGGCTGGCTTTTGGGTTAAGCGAGCAGTGTGTCAAGAAGCAGTGCGGCTTGGCAGGGTTGTGTTTCGGAGGACGCATGGCTCTCGACCTTCGCCTCCCGTACGGGAGTTGCAGCGATGGGACAAGACTAACTACCAATTGGATATCACGAAATTGGAGAGAAAAAGGAGTAGAAAGTACAAAAAATACTTTCTTTCTACCTTCTGAAAATACCTCTGATCTTTTCCTTCAGTGTCGAACTAAGTCTGTAACTGCGTTGACAGTCATTGATCTACAAGTCATTTTGTATGCCTAACAACCCTAGGGAATATTAGTAGCCTAGTCAAACCACGCACCGTGCCCAGCTTCACGCACTGTGCCCAGCTTCACGCACTGTGCCCAGCTTCACGCACTGTGCCCAGCTTCACGCACTGTGCCCAGCTTCACGCACTGTGCCCAGCTTCGCATGCTGACTAACTCAAGGTAGGCAGTCTGTTCCTGATCTTGCACATCTACGCAGCACCTTCAGCATTCAAATGCTAAAATGGCTTGCGCGATATTAGGTTGTCAATCAACTAATAAAGCATATGTAATTTGCTAGGTTATTGTTATCTATGCACTGTTGAAAATTGTGTTTTACCGGAATAAAGCTCACTAAAAACTTCCATACGGTCAAAACCATTCGATTTTGAGATGGGGTGAAATCCAAAGTTGTGTTCATTGGCTATGTCATACCCAATTTGTAAACAATAAATATTGACACATTACTAGCTCAAACACTTAATCTGCAAAAATTACAAGTTAATTATTGTGTGATGGTGATTTCAGAAGCAAAGTTGGGGGATAAAACAGGCTACATTGCCCCCCCCTAATCTGATAGTGGGGTGGTAGATGCCTAGTCTCCCTTATGGTTTAGATCAGGTGCCTACATAGTATACATCATTTACACACACACACATCAGCTCAGATAGATCCAGCCCAGAGAGGCCCAGCTCATGATCTCCATCAGCAGCAGATTTGAATTTAGAATGGAAAATGAATGTGTTTGCATCTCTAAATCAAAAACAAAGTGTTAAACTAAAACGTATCGTTCCTGTATCGTATCGGAGCCCATGTATCTAGATACATATCGAATCGTCTTGAAAGGGAAAGATGCACATCCCTATTAGCTACATTACATCTGCCTCTAATTCTCGTGACTCCAGAGCATGTGTGCCTGGAGGTGCAGACTGCAGACTCAGCGGGTGGGTGGGTGCGGACTGTACCTTCTGAGCCCTCTGTGAGAGGAGTCTGGCCACGGGACAGATTAAAGGTCCCATTGTCTGTGTATGAGACCTCAGCGTCAGAGTGCTCAGAGTCTGTCATCGCAAGTTCTTTGGCCACTATAGCATCATCAAACTGAAAGAGAGCAAAGACATTGAACCTTGTTAGTAATTTATAATATAGTATGTTTCCTCTTGAATTTATACAGTCAAGGATGACATGTTTTTATTTGTATATATTTTTCTACTTCACCTTTATTTAACTAGGCAAGTCAGTTAAGAACACATTCTTATTGACGGCCTACCCTGGCAAAACACGGACGACGCTGGGCCAATTGTGTGCCGCCCTATGGGACTCCCAATCACAGCCGGATTGTGATACAGTGCCTTAGATCGCTGCGCCACTCGGGAGCCCATGACCTGATATGACTGGGAGGGCCTGCTATTTCTATCTCTAAAGGGGTCAGGTTATTTTCAATCTGAGACCAGCTGCAGGCTTGAGCTACATATGCCACTCCTGGCCATCTAACTGAGTAATAACCAACAAGTAGGCCCATTTAAATAACCATGACAGTCAGATAGATGACAACCTGACTACGCTTTTGGACGGCCTGTGAAATACATCTGGTGAATTACCGTCGGGCAGAATGCAGCAAGCTCCTCCT
The DNA here is from genome assembly GCF_964263955.1 of Coregonus lavaretus. Classification (NCBI taxonomy): domain Eukaryota; kingdom Metazoa; phylum Chordata; class Actinopteri; order Salmoniformes; family Salmonidae; genus Coregonus; species Coregonus lavaretus. Next base: position 13,738,598 of record NC_140015.1, on the reverse strand, counting down.
CACTGTCACTGGCATCACCGGAGGCTGCACCCCGAATTGGCTTGCGGAGGACTACAGAGCAAACACAGACCACAGGTTACAATGACTGAGCTACTCCGTTGATCCAGTCAAGTTAGAAGGAGATACACTGGTTTAGGTTTGCAAACTGTAGCTATGCCAATACAACTATCAGACAAACACAAACAAACAGGCAACACACTCTGTACTCACACTGGTTGTCGATGGGCTTTGACATCATGTACCCGCGAACGCTGAAGTCCAGCCACTGCAGGGCCGGCTCCAGCTTCACGCACACACGCTGCCACACTCGGTGGTACGCTGCCAGGGGGCACAGCAGAACAGCCAGCACTGGGACAAGAGAGAATGGCTTAATGTTAGTGGAAACATCACTGGGCATAAACTAAAAGACAGAGAAAATAACCATGGCTGAACAAAATGCATTAATCTGTACTATTAGGCTCTGGCTCACCTAAACCCCAGCTACTCTCCTCAGCCCACACACCCATGGGCTTGAGCCCAACTAATCTCGCCATTAAACAGAGAACAAAACAAAGAGGGGGAGCACTAGCAGCCACAAGATTGTTAGGTACGTCAGAGGGCCCTGGCAGGGCCTCCCTCTTCCTGGCTCTCCGGTAGATTGGTCGCTCTACATTGGTTAAAGGTGAGGGGATTAGCATGTCTGAGCCTGACCTCCTTCCTGTATCGCTCTCCCTCCCTCTCTCTCCCTGCCTCCCCCTGAGTCCCTCTATCCCTGCCTCCCCAATTCCCTCCCTGCCTCAGCCCAGCCAGGCGTTAATCACCTCACAGACAGAACCCTGGTGCCAGGGGACCACAGATCTGGTTTCACCAGCCATGCATTTTTAACAGGGGAAGCCAGCTTGAGTTTCCCCGCCATTAGGGAGCTCTGAATGGGGATGGTGTTTGGGAAACAGGAGGGTGGGATTGGTGGTGGGTGGGTCGTTTCTCACTGTACTCACCTGCAGAGTAAGAGAGCACCAGTCCAGGAATGTACCGTCCAACCATGGCCAGACAGGTCAAGAGGGCACAGGTCAGGAGGCAGAACTAGAGACAACAAACACAGACAAAGGTAGTCACCTTCAGCAGGTTCAACTGCAAGCAATTATTTTAGTTCAACTGGTCAAGTTACTGATTAGCTGTATGTTCACAGTAGGCTGAGAGTAGACAATATATTGTATTAGGGTTTAGGGATTATATAGGAGACCCTTCATACTAGTACAAGGAGAGTGCCATGGCCTCACCTTGCCAGGGTTGTGGCGTTTGAACTGCACCAGGCTGGATGTAAAGGCCAGCCCAGAGACCCAGACCTCAGCAATGTGGTGACACAGCTCTGGAACACTGAGCACCCCTGGCTGCACCAGGCCCCAGCTGCAAGATAGGATTACAACAACATCAGTGACATCATCTCTCTGTGACCACTGCCCAACCAGAATGTGACGATAGGATACAAATGATGTATTTAAGACATAGGCCTACCTTTCATTTTCAGACTCATCAGGCTTTTTAACTGTGGGAAGAGAAAGAAAATGCATTTAACACCCACATTTAGCAACCACAGCATCACTACACTTAGACACTCTATACCACATGAGTTTAAATGAGGACAGGCATAACAAAGGATATGATTAATTATACAGGGTCTTACAGGGTCTAATGAATAGTACAGACCAGGGCCAGGCTGTGAAACGCTTACAGATGTGTCTCAACCCTCAAATGTAAAGCAGTAGGGTATTCACACCAAGGGTAGTATGACACTGGGGAATAAGGGACAGGATCTAAGAACCAAGTCAGGTATAATTAACACAGTAGAGCAGAGGTACTCAGCGGGGACAGACCAAGACACAGTGGGGCATGAGGCATTGGGTGCAGAAAAAGGAAGACGTTCCAGAAATAATGTACTATACCCTCCTCACCTCTGATCTCAGGCCAGATCTTGTTCCTCCAGCTGTCAACGCAGATGAATACAACCAGGCCTGAAGACAGCAGGAAGAGCAGGCGCAGCGAGGTCAGGGCAAAGAACCTGGAACAGAATACTAAGGTCAGCTTCACAACAGCTGATGTTTCCTTTTGTTTAAGATGTCACAAACATACCCTGTGGACTGCCGTGCAAGTGGCAGTTATGTCCAGACTTAGGTGTCTGTGTGTGGTGCCTCGGTTACTGACAAAGGTGGGTTGCTGACTGAATGTGATGGAAAAGGCCAACACTACAAATATTGTGGTGATAGTTTGTGTGTACGTGACTTTGAGCTTTACTTTGAACACAGGTGTTTCCTGTGTTTCTCACCTCCTGAGTAAAATGTTCTCAGACTTTCACAGCAGACAATCTATACATTAGTTCAAATGAGGACAGGTATAACAAAGGTTTATAACTACATTAACTTCAAGCTTACCAAGAAGCAAACATACTCTTTCACATTGCCAGGCCAGCATTGTAAATAAGAATTTGTAATACCTACATGTTTCAAGCAGACCACCATAGTCCCAGTGCCCAAGAACGCCAACGTAACCTGTCTAAATGATTACTATTGCCCCGTACCACTCACATCTATATCCATGAAATGCTTTGAAAGGCTGGTCATGGCTCACATCAACACCATCATCCCAGACACCCTGGACCCACTCAAATTCGCATACCACCCAAACAGATCATGCAATATCTATTGCACTCCACACTGCACTTTCCCACTTGGACAAAAATAACACCTATGTGAGCATGCTGTTCATTGAGTACAGCTCTGTGTTCAACACCAGTGCCCTCCAAGCTCATCACTAAGCTAAGGACCCTGGGACTGAACACCTCCCTCCTGACGGGACGCCCCCAGGTGGTAGGCAACACATCCTCCACGCTGAACCGCTACACAGGGGCCCCTCAGGGGTGCGTGCTTAGTCACCTCCTGTACTCCCTGTTCACCCATGACTGTGTGGCCGCACACGACTCCAACACCATCATTACATTTGCCAACGACACCACGGTGATAGACCTGATCACCATCGACGATGAGACTGCCTATAGGGAGCAGGTCAGAGACCTGGCCGTGTGGTGCCAGGACAACATCCTCTCCCTCAACATCAGCAAGACAAAGGAGCTGATAGTGGACTACAAGAAACGGAGGGCCAAGCACGCCCCCATTCACATCGAAGGGGCTGTAGTGGAGCGGGTCGAATGCTTCAAGTTCCTCAGTGTCCACATCACTAAGGATCTATCATGGTCCAAACACACCAACACAGTCATGAAGAGGGCACTACAATGCCCCTTCCCCCTCAGGAGGCTGAAAAGATTTGGCATGGGCCCTCAGATCCTCTAAAAGTTATACAGCTCCACCATTGAAAGCATCTTGACTGGCTGCATCACCGCTTGGTATGGCAACTCCTTGGCATCTGACCGCAAGGTGCTACAGAGGGTAGTGCGTACGGCCCAGTACATCACTGGGGCTGATCTCCCTGCCATCCAGGATCTCTATACCAGGCGGTGTCAGAGGAAGGCCCTAAAAATGGTCAAAGACTCCAGCCACCCAAGTGATTGACTGCTACCACACGGAAAGCTGTACCGATGCACCAAGTCTGGAACCAACAGGACCCTGAACAGCTTCTACCCCCAAGCCATAAGACTGCTAAATAGTTTGTTAAATAGTTAACCAAATAGTTATCCGGACTATCTGCATTGACCCCTTTTGCCTCATCACATACGCTGCTGCTACTGTTTACTATCTGTCACTTTATTCCTGGTTATATGTACATATCTACCTAAATTACCTCGTACCCCTGCACTTCGACTCCGTACTGGTACCCCTTGTATATAGCCAAGTTATCTTTACTCATTGTGTATCTATTATTAATTGTATTATTACGTGTTTTACTTTTCTATTATTTCTCAATTTTTTTTCTGCATTGTTGGAAAAGGCCCATAAGTAAGCATTTCACTGTTAGTCCACACCTGTTGTTTACAAAGCATGTAACAAATAAAATTGTATTTGTTCTTAATTGATCTGCCTGGTAAAATAAAGGTAAAATAAAAATAAACAAGCCTAGTAGCCTACCGATTGGTTTCAAAAGCAGTGTTGAAATTCAGGACTATGTAATCTATCTATGCAAACAACTGGCCTAAAAATTGATAGCTAGATAACAGCTATTACACGTGGCTCCATTACCATGTGGTTTAACACAGCTAAAAGACAGTTAGTGGCCACAATAACAGCAGAGTGAAATGTTGGTGATAGCCTACATCATTAAATATCAGAGAACTATTGGCTGATAATGCATGGCATACAGCTTCTTATTAGCAGTATTGCGATAGATAACACATACAGAAGGAAAAAAACATGACGCCCATTTCTTAGGAACCTCAGTTTAAAGTAAAAAGTACACACACTGATTGTGTGAAAACTAAAACACACAAAATAATTGTCAAATTCTTATACCCACACACCAGCACTGTTACTTTTTTAAAATGTAAATTTAATTAATTTTTTATTCATTTAGCTGACACTTTTTCCAGCGCGACTTACAGGAGCAATTAGGGGTAAGTGCCTTGCTCAAGGGCATATGGACAGATTTTTCACCCAGTCGGCTCGTGGATTCGAACCAGCAACCTTTTGGTTACTGGCCCAAAGCTCTTAACCGCTAAGCTACCTGCCGCCTTACTTCCAGTACACTTCTCCCCCCAAAATGCATGTGACTTGTATCATTCCATGCATTACTATGCATCACTCTGGGCATATATAGCCTACTACTCCACTGTGTGTGTACTGGGGCACATGTAAAGGGGAGAGAAAAACCGAGGCTGAAATAAGTAGTGGTCTAATCGAATAAAGGCTGCATGCCTGAGCTGGATGAACTACATGTCACTACAGCATGACCGCCACAGTGATTTATGACACACAACAATAAAGTCAATGTACAGTAGGAGAAGGAATTCAAAGATTTTACATGGATTCATTAGTTCAGCACACTAAGAAGGCTGACTTCTTGACATCGATTGATTGGTGACATGGTGGCTGTTTGCATTGGCACATGTAGGATATTGACTCTGTAATACAAAGTGCATCGACTTTTTATCGGGCACATAGCCTTATAGGTCTTTTACTATTGTCATATCACTAATTCCTTTCACAGATTCTGTTTTGCACTCCTTATAGACATTTGACATATAGGCTGAACTAGAGTAGTTGCAGTAGTCACAGATTCAACATACTAGGCCTATTTCCATCGAAAGATAATAATGTCAACCCCCAGAGTAGATAGTGTTTCTAATGTAGCCTACAGAAGCACAATGGTGCTTTGCCGTTCTATTAATAGCAGCTCTGGTGAGCCATCTGTCTTATCTTAAATTGATGGGAGACGTTTTCTATGTGCAAAAGCTTCTGGTGGTACAGTAGATAGGATTACTGTACTTAGATAGGATGTATGTAAGTCATGAATTATACATTGTACAAATAGCTTGTCATCACTGCTATATCATTTATAATTTCACAAAAACTTACCAGAACACAACGTTGACCACTGTGTACAGTAGCACACTCTGAAACGGCCTTTCCCACACCAGCACGGACTGTAGGTAGGTCACCACCGGCTCGTAGGGTCCGAGTCTCTCTTGAAGCGAGGCTTTGACAACGCGGACCTGGCTGTCTCTTTCGCTGGAGCATGGTCGACTTCTCAGGCCAAGAGTCGACCCCTGTTTTCCTGAACACTCTCCCATGGCATCTCCCATTCCTTCCGTGTGTGCCATCTCTCGCGTCAAATGTTGATTAAATAACCCCAAATAACACCTCGGTATAAATATGGAGCTAACTAAAGAAAGTGTCGTGTCCTCACACCTTCACGTTCAGAACAACCGACACCGCTTTTAGCCGACTAGAAGACGATATAGCAGACTTGTTGCCCCCTCGATTGCCTTGTCTCAAACAAAGCTGACTGTCAAAAGTCCCTGCCCGAACGAGCCTGTCAGTTAACAAACATGTACGAAATACGCTACCATTACTGTAGCTAGTCAAATTTACCACGCAGTGTCGTTTCACCTGGCTATCTGGCTAATTATTTTGTTAGCTAGCCAAATAGCTAGCTAGCTATGTATTCTAACTGAGTGCTAATAGCGCAGCTAACTGCTGGCTTAGCCAGCTAACGTTAGCTAGCAAGCAACTGCACGATGCTAGCGATATCTTTACCAACTATGACTAGAAAATATTCATATCAATTATTTGTAAAATAGCACACACAAAAAACGGCCACTTACTTTGACATTATTGCCGAAAATTATCCAGTGGTATTGACAATATGGCGTTGTCCTAAACCTAGCTAAGTGAATCGCATTTTTTTTTTCAACAAAAAAAGCGTAGCCAACTGACAAACACATGCGTCAACTGCCTCACCAATCATAAGCAACCGCACGACCTTGTCGTTTGTTGTGGATTTACTTGTGGACAGACAAGTGTGTGAATGGCATTCCAATAACCCAGATTGAGGAAATCTAAAATAAATAAATTCTGTAAAATATCCTGTACTTACACTTTACTATCACAATCATCAGACATCACACTGTACAGCAGTTGCAATGAAACCATGCATGCAGTATGTCTCATATTCTATAATTACAGCTAGATGTATGAATGAGTTATAACTGAAGTTGGTAAAAAATTTAAAAAACATTTCCATACCCTTTAGAAGATTTATAGAAAAACACAATGTTTGTATTCTGCAACAAATCAGATGCCACGTAAATAAAGTAGCTGGATAATTGCGAGTATAGGGATTAATGTCAGCGCAGTTTCTTTTCGAAAAGGAAGCAAAAGAAACGAAACGGGGAGGGACCTACCTGAATTTGTCCAATAGAAACTCTCGTTCCGTTTTGCAGCTGTTTGGATAATGATTACACCCCTGATCCCATGTTTAAAATGCATAATTCCCCCTAATGTGGGTTACTGCTCATCGTAAATAACGTAAATACTTATTCTTCGATAAGGTTTAACGGCAGTTGACATCCAAAATATGTTGCATTACCGCCATCTACTAGACTGGAGAATAACGCCGTTATACTTTGCTTAAAAAAACCATCTAACCCTACACTCACAAAAAATCCACCACCCTACTCCACTATTTAACTCTATCTAGTCCTACCTCAGGCCAACAGCCTGAAAGGATGGGACACGACCACTCAACACACCCCCTAACTCTTCTGACTTCAAGTCTCATACACCCTGTCGTAGTAAATATAAAATCTTATAGCTTGCTCTGAACTAAAATCTTGTGCATGACCCATTTTATGTTAGGAGCTTGTTTTCAATCAATGCTGTTCCTATGCAAGAACAATGGACAGAGGACCATATCTTGTCAAGGACAACACCCACGCCACAGGCCACAATCACTGGTTGCTCCCCACGAGTTTTCCCTTGAGACATACACACACTCACACACACATCTCAATGTGGACGCACACTCATTCTCATGCCTTGAGACACACAGACATCATCACTGTTGACACACACACACACACACACACACACACACACACACACACACACACACACACACACACACACATCATCACTGTTAACACACACACACACACACACACACACATCATCATTGTTAACACACACACACACACACACACACACACACACACACAAAATCCCCTCTTTTAGGCTGAACATTTGAAGACAGAGAACTCTACTCAGAGCCAATGCAACAGTGACACTAGCCTGGAGGGGACCTCGCCCAACTCATCAGGACCAATCAGAAGATCAGAACTACTAGATTCAACCTACATCATTTATTGCATAAAATGTCTGCACACAATGTTTCGGGGCTCTCTTCAGATAGCTCCCTAAGAGTTTGACGAACGAGTCCGTGCACGCGATTCCAGATATCTTTACCTCTGAATAAACTGCCTTTATTATACCATATCCACCCTGTCCAAAGTCTCTACTTGGTCTCAGTTCTCCAGTAAACTTGTGATTATCAACAACCCAAATACCTCTCTGCAGCTGCCACCACAACCTCACTTTTCTGTGACTTATGTTCCATCCCTGCAGTACAGTTGATAACAATTGCTATAAACGCTAAAAATCAAATCTTACTGAAGCATATATCACTTGTTGGCCTATCCCTCTGTACTGGTACAGATCTACTACTTACACTACTCCTCTCAGAATCCCTCCCCTTTGACCCATCTTCCTGTACTTTCTTCACTGCCTCAGCATATGACAACTTCTGCACTACTCTAACCCTGGAAACCTCAATATGCCTCTCTCGCACCGGACATTTCTGATCCCCAGCCCCATGGGCACCCCTACAATTAACATATACCACTACTTTCCCCAATACTACACATTCCTTTGTCTCATTTCCTTCTGCACACTTCTCACACTTAGGAACCTCCCTACACACTGCTGCCACATGCCCATAAGCTTGACACCTGTAACAACATAATGTATTCGGCACAAAAGCTGGTACAGGTTAACAAAAATCCTAGCATCACTTTGTCAGGCAAAGACTCAACATCAAAACTCAAAAGAACAGCCAACAACTCTTCTGTTTCACCTCTCACGCCACCCTGTCTGCGTCGCACCAAACGACGAGCATCACAAACATCGGGAATCGTCCCCTTCAATTGGTCAACTTTCACATTTACTGCTACCCCAGTAATCACTCCTTTCAATGGCGCCCTTTTTTTGAGAGCAAAAGCAATTTACATCTCTTGTCCCCATTCGTTTAACGCGGAGCGCCTGCTCCCTCTGACCAGTAGAAACACAAACAATTATCACCAGACCACTTCTGGTTACCTTCACCGATTCCACAGCACCCAACTCTGTTTTCATCCACCCTGAAACCACAAATGGATCAGTCAAAATGCAAGGGTCCACCTACCGTCACAGACTCATCTTTATCCTGACCCTCCGTGCAAGCCTCGGGCTCTGAGAACTTCACCACACCTACTCCCTCCGATATTTCGCCCTCATTCACTTCCATTTCTCCTCCTGTATTCGATCCGGCGTACAGCTCACTCTGCTTAAACTTTCTACCATTCTTATTTAGTAACATAAATAGGGGTGAAAGGCATGGTTATCTATGTGGAAAACATTCTACACCCAGGGACATGTGATTGCTGATTATTGTTGTTTAAAATTCTAATGTTGTGTAGCCTTGTATGTAAATCTATTGCGTCCTGCACAATGTCTGCGCAATATTGATGTTTTCACTCTGGTCACACATAATGAAATAGCCAAATTTAAATACGATATTAGAGATATTTAATTATATCCAGACAATTTCGAAAAAGTTCATTATTGATTTAATTGTAGTAAAGTATAATGTACTTCTATTCACAACAATTATGCCAAGCTATTTTACTCAACTCCTACTATTTGTTGAATGCAGCACTAAAATGTGAGCAAGCAGGGTTTGATAGAAGTTAGCAGGGCTCTTTTAAATGTTCTTAGTAGTACAGAATTAGATAGGAGGGTTTAGTTTCTCTTAATGTGTGATGGTTCATTCATTAGTCTGTAAACTGTGATTGAATGCACAATCCAGTACAGTAGGTGGCGGCATGCACCTTTAACGTTTGTTTGCGGAACGCCGTAATAGTATAGAAGAAGAAGAAGAAGAAGAAGAGGACGAAGAAGAAGAAGAACGTGAGCATGCGCATTGTCGCAAATGCCGTTTGCGGTTGTGACTCCATTTATGCTGTATTTCGTGTTGTTTCCAAGCGGGAACCAGTAGGCAGGTCAGCAACATCAACATAGTGGTCGGTTAGACAGCAGTCTGTTCGATTATAGACTTCGCTGGTAGGGGATCTACTAAAATAGGAATATGCCCCGAGAAATCATAACACTTCAACTTGGCCAATGTGGTAACCAAAGTATGGTGAAGTCTTTGCCTTTCTACAAATTATTAGCTAGTCAGCTAGCTAGCACACATACCTAACGTTAGCAACTGTATGCATAGCAATGCTAGCCAACAGCTAGGCTAAGGCTAGTAGTAAAATAACAACTACTGGACATGCACGTATCATGCCAGGATCATGTTTGGTGTTGTAACTAAATGCATCTTATTTCCTCTCTCTGTTGCAGTTGGTTTTGAGTTTTGGAAACAACTCTGTGCAGAGCATGGCATCAGTCCGGAGGGGATTGTGGAGGAGTTCGCCACAGAGGGCACTGACAGGAAGGATGTCTTCTTCTATCAGGTACACAACATCATTAGCTAGCTAGATAAGTAGGTCAGGTTCCTATACCGGATATGGACCCATGGGGGGAGAGTGCATCTAGGCATTGCATCTTATCTCCTTGTTGTATCCTTCTCAACCGTATTGGAGAAGTTCCACGGTCCTTCCCCTCAAACCGTCTTCTCCAATGTGTTTTGAGAAGGAAACGAGAAGCAAGGATGTGAGGAATCAATAAAATATTAATTGAGAAAGGGCGATAGACTAGAGGGAATCCTCTCCTCTCTGTCTATTGGTCCTGATGTGGGCTAGGCAGGTTGCCAGATTTGGCTTCAAACCAAAGTACAGTACATGACAGTTATCCACTGACAACACAGACATGGCCATATGCAGTGCAAACGAATTAGACATGAAGCATGCATCACGGACTGTACCATTATTCCCCACTAGATGGAGCAGTCTAATAAGTTATGGCAGTCAACATTCACCATGTTACTGTGATCAGGTCACCAGACTAATATTATTATTGTGTGTGCTTTGCTTTCTGTACATCAAGTACAAGTAAGCCTTACCTCTCTATATGATCCACAGGCAGACGATGAACACTACATCCCCCGTGCTGTTTTGTTGGATCTGGAGCCCAGGGTGATCCACTCCATCCTCAACTCCCCCTACGCCAACCTGTACAACCCAGAGAACATCTACCTGTCTGAGCACGGAGGAGGTGCAGGGAACAACTGGGCCAGCGGCTTCTCACAGGTGATTATATGGACCATGTTGTTGGTTGTAGCTGGACCTAAGGCTAAAGGACAGGGTCCAAGTACAGAACAAAAGCTTTAGCCTTGAGGCGAATAATGCATATTTAGTAGAAGTTTGGCTATGTTATTATTATAATTTTTTTTTTTGTTGCAACTGTTATTTAGGTGAATGTAATCTGGAATAATGCATGACTTGTCATTTGCAGGGTGAGAAAATCCATGAAGAGATCTTTGATATCATCGACAGAGAGGCGGACGGCAGCGATAGCTTGGAGGCAAGCCCACTCTTTCTCAGTCTCTGATTGGCCCATAGAACGTATGGGGTGAAAGCTGAGGTGTCAGCTGGCCTGAGTTTGGAAGCATTCCAACAATTCTCCATCTCATACACACACACTGCACTGACTGCATATCCTGCCTCACATGAGGAGAACTTTGGAAGGAGAAACTGAAAATGGGAGGAGATTATCCAGAGTGAAACACTTCCTGATTGCCTCCATATGTGACTGACTGACGTGTGAAACGAATATAGGTTTTTCTGTTCTTTTTTCCTCATTCCCTTCAGTTGTGCTGTGGTGGAAAGCATGCTTTCTTTGGCGATATAATGGGTAACTTAATAGAGAATACATGTAAAATGGGAGCCCACACATGTCATCTTAAAACTAGTAAATGCTCTGTTATTTCGAGCCTTTTCTAAAAACGTTTCTCAACTGCCAGCTGTAAGGTTGCCTCCCTTAAAACAACACAACTTTCCCCATGGAAGTCTGTGTAATTTCTGTTGCCCATACTCTTTATGACCCCACATTATTATTTAGTGTGTATGGACATGTGTGTTTGAGAGTGTGTGAGGTAGGGCAGGGTGTGTTGGGTGGTAATAGCTGGATTGGAGTAGAAGGCAGGTATTACATGGCTGTCTAGGGGAGGGAGAGAGCCTATTTGTGGGGTGGGGCTGCCCTCCCACCTCCAGGCTGGGTTGAGAGTGGGAGGCAGAAACACGTGTCGTATATACTGGCACAGTACAATATATACAGCTACTTAACCTGATAGATGTAATCTAAAATGTAGGTATTTATCATGAGATTATACCAAAAAAGATTAAAATCCCACCTTTCTGGTGAAAATAGTTATACATTGCTGAGGTGTACTCACTTTTGAGGACACAAGCTCAAGTACATAGTAAAAATATAATGATAATATGAAATATATTTTAGATTTAGTTCATATTCAACAAAAGTTGATGAATAGGGCTTGAAATGACTGATATGCTTTCTAAATATAGTAACAATCAAATTATAAAACAACTATAATATTTCACTTTCCTTTTAACTGTAAAATAGATCTGATAATATTTAGTGACAGTACAAAATAGTCACCATTTCATAGAACTGGTCAACGCAGAGACGACACTCAAATGCCTGCCGACTTCATTACAACTTCAGCTTTAAGCAGTGAGGACAAACTGATTTAGTCAGTCTGTGACCAAGAGAAAGTGTTTTGTTTCTACCAAGATAAAGTTGTTTAAATTCTACAAAATGCTTTTGTATTGTATTTTGATGTCGGGAGGTTTAAACCCCTGTGTGCACATCACAGTGAGATGAAACACGCATCAATAGAAGTGTATGGGTGTCAGCTGTCAGGAAATATGCGAGCCGTAGTGACGCACTGAGCCAGAGGAAATGTATAATTTGTCTGGATAGGCCAAAAAATGGGAGACGTTTTAATCTTTTCACCCAAAGCAGTGGAATTAAGATGGTTTTGTTTCTCTGTTGCAGGGTTTTGTCCTGTGTCACTCCATCGCTGGGGGAACCGGGTCTGGGCTGGGATCCTACCTGCTGGAGAGGCTCAATGACAGGTCTGAAAACACACACACACACACAGGGAGGCTGAATTTCCACATGGAGATGAGGTGGTCTCTCTTTCTGTCTGACTGCTGTAATGTTAGTAGGCCTGTAATATATGGAGTAGAAACTCTCACCTAATTCTAACCATAATTGTTCCAGCCTCCATTAGAGAGATAATATTCTCTCCCTGGGGGAACCTTTAGTTTTCCACTGTTGTTGGACCTTTTTCTGTGGCCTGATGTGTGATCTTTTTTTTTCTTCTTCTGTGTGTGTGTGTGTGTGTGTGTTGGCCAGGTACCCTAAGAAGCTGGTGCAGACCTACTCTGTGTTCCCTAACCAGGATGAGATGAGCGACGTGGTGGTGCAGCCCTACAACTCACTGCTCACACTCAAGAGGCTCACCCAGAACGCAGACTGTGTGGTGAGCAAGAAATACACACACACATCTGCGGACACACACACTCACACACACTCTCATCTGTGCTTCTTGCCTTCGTCTGGCTACAGTGGTGTGGGGAATACACAAAAGGTTATTTCCTGGAATCAAATCCATGCACATAAAATTACCATACAACATCAGAGTTTTTCGAGAACGTCCCCTTGTGTCGTTAAAATGTGATAAAAAAAGGGAAAAACAGGAGTAGACAAGACGTGCCAGTTCCACACTGTCCTTTTGTTGTTGAAAGTTACACAAACATCATGTCCAAAATGGTACTGTTTCTTCATCCCCAAAAACACCACAGGATGGGGACGGACAAGCCTCATCGCTTGCCCCTCTACCCCCAACCCCCCCACTCAACATACTCAGTGTGGTGTCAAAAGTCATAAGTGTCACTCTGCCTCAGGCAAGCTCCATGGCCAAGTCCGCTCTTAGAGAGAGGGAGGAAGTTGAACTAGGAGCCACAGGACCTGTATAACATGAATAATTTTTTATGACCATTGCTGCCGGCCGGCAACTCGCTGGTGTGTATGACTAATAATGAGGCAGTGTTGGTGGACATTTACATCTCTGGATGATTACATCTTTGCTGCCTGGGATTGATGATTGGATTAGTTCCTGAGATGCTCTGACAGCCTAATAATGTTTCTCCTCTCCAATATCTACTTCCTCCTGCAGGAGTTTACATAAGGGCCTCTACTCAGGCTTATTGGGTTAGCCCCACAGCTAATATAATCTATGTGGAGAAGAATTGGTTCCCCTGTTAGTGACGCACAGTGTGTGCCTCTCTGCTTCAATCCTCACACAGCAGCACACTGTCTACTCTGCTTTACCCATCAAGACTGACTGGAGGACTGGATCAAAGCCCACTGTTAACTAATCTCTACCACACAGCATCTCTCTCTTGACTCTTAGTTTCCCCTAATTCTAAAGTCAACCCCCCCCCCCATTGATGTCTTTCTGTGGACATCTCAATCTTCTGACCTCACGTCTACACATCCCTCTCATTCTGTTTCTCTTTTTGACTTGTGTGTGTCAGGTGGTACTGGACAACACTGCTCTGAACCGCATCGCCACCGACAGGCTGCACATTCAGAACCCCTCCTTCTCCCAGATCAACCAGCTGGTGAGTGATTGACACCTGCCACTCAGGTGCAAGCTCCACCTCCTTCCCTAGTGGTGTTCTCAATCTCCTGGTTCTAGATCACTAGACTCCTGAGAGGAGAAAGTGTTTCTATACAGAGGTATTTTGATAGCCTGGTCCCAGATCTGTTTGTGGTGTATTGCCAAGTCGGCACAAACTGAACTGGGACCAGGCTACTGTTTTATAGCCTACTGACCGTAACCCAGAATTTATTAGACAAATATAATATAGAGAGAGTGTATGCGTGAATATAGAGAGAGTGTATGCGTGAATATAGAGAGAGTGTATGCGTGAATATAGAGAGAGTGTATGCGTGAATATAGAGAGAGTGTATGCGTGAATGTAGAGAGAGTGTATGCGTGAATGTAGAGAGAGTGAATGTAGAGAGAGTGTATGCGTGAATGTAGAGAGAGTGTATGCGTGAATGTAGAGAGAGTGTATGCGTGAATGTAGAGAGAGTGTATGCGTGAATGTAGAGAGAGTGTATGCGTGAATATAGAGAGTGTATGCATCACACTGTTAGCCAGAATATCCTGAGGATTAAACAAACTAGTTAGACTAGTTAGACTAGTTACTCCTCACACTTTAACTGTCAAACTGGATCTCACACTCCCTAGAAATTATTGTTGAATGAACACCCAGTAGTTGTTAAAAAAAATATGTCAAATATGTCTATATCCCTAGGGCTGTGGCGGTCATGGAATTTAGATGACTGTAATCAGCCAGACAAATGACCGCGGACACAGTAATAACCGGTCAATTGTATACATTTTTACACATTTTCCCCTTTCCTCTGCTCCTGACTGTATGCGCTGCCATAGAAATATAATTAATAGAATGGGCGTCCCCATTCAAGTCAATGGTGGCGTAATTGGTGGACTGGCGGCTATTGCGAGTGTACCCATAGGAGCAAAGCAGGAAGTAAATGAAGGAAGTAAAAGCAGGAAATGTACCCATCAATAGGTGCTGTGATTTGTTGATTCAACTCAACTGACATTACAAAACATACATTCCATTGCATGAGCCACATCAGTTAACATAATTTGAATGAACATTCTACATTACCATGGAAATTATTGCATCACAATACCAGGCAGCGGATTGCAAGTGTACCCATGAGTTTACCAGTCAAATTGCCAGGGTTAGAGGTTCCAAACCTGTTCTATTCATTATATTTCTATGTGTGCTGCTGCTGTTGCAGGGAGGGGGGCACTGTCTAGGCAACCAGAGACTATTTTGCTACAACACCTTGCTTGTTTCAGCAAGGAGCAACAACATTTCATCATGTTGTTAAGAGTCCATGTTACCGCAGAAACAGACTCCGCCTCACAAATGCCCGGCCATTCCGTCCTCAGTCAGCTGTTCATTCCCCCAATAAATAATATTTAAACGGTTATGCCGGTTATTTTCATGACTGTTTTCATCTATAACCGTCGTTTATATGGTTGTGCCAGACCTATATATCCCTCTCTAGCTAACATTCTAACCATACAATCTCATATAGCATTATTTTTTTATTTTTTTACAGCAAATCAGCTCCAAGTGATACAAATGTTGGAAATTTGTTCCAAAGTATTCCCACGCATAATAGAGAGATATGTATATGTGATCGTATACAAATGTAAGCATGGTTTGAAATTATTGTTTTAGTCAAACATATCTGTTTGGGCTTCTTGCGGTCAATTTGCAGTCTACAAATGATTTGTAATTATGTTCCGGCCCCCTGACCATCCACTCAAGAAAAAATCGTCACGCGGCTGAATCTAGGTGATGATCCCTGTCATATAGGCTGCATTTCTTCTGACCAGAGTAATTATGAGTAATTATGACAACTAAAGGTTCTCTTTCTCTCCACAGGTTTCCACCATCATGTCAGCCAGCACAACCACCCTGCGTTACCCTGGATACATGAACAACGACCTGATTGGTCTGATCGCCTCTCTCATCCCCACGCCCCGCCTTCACTTCCTCATGACTGGCTACACACC
The DNA here is from genome assembly GCF_964263955.1 of Coregonus lavaretus. NCBI lineage: Eukaryota > Metazoa > Chordata > Actinopteri > Salmoniformes > Salmonidae > Coregonus > Coregonus lavaretus. Next base: position 13,722,260 of record NC_140015.1, on the reverse strand, counting down.
GCTCACCACTGACCAATCGGTAAGTAGTTCTCAGTGACCGCGTAGTACATCATGGTACTTTCAAGACAACTGGGAACTCTGAAAAAAATCATGATTTCAGTGATCTTCAGGTTGGAAAGTCTGAGCCAGAGTTTCCGACTTGGAATTCCGAGTTGAATGACCTTTCCAAAAAAAATCCCAGTTTTCTTGAACGCACTGAAGTCGGAAGTGAGATTTACGAGTTTCCAGTTCCCAGTTGTTTTAAACTGGGCATCAATGCCTTTAGAATTAGTGTTACCGCAGCATTACTTGTAATAAGATATTATTAGGTGGAACTTGCGAAGCAAAAGTCCCAACTTTAAGTCTTCGTCATACTTCTTTTTCTTCTTCTTCTGCACGCTACTCCTCTTACAGTTTCTACATTTTTTTGTTTTTGTTTTTGTTAATCTTCATTCACTTTAATGGGACTGTTTTCAACATTCTAAAGCTCCCCATTGTGACATCATCACTTCCAATATTCATTGTAAACAATGCAACTTTTGACACAAATCAGCTATTTTGACCACTTTGCCAACAACTTAGACAAAAAGTTAGAGCGTAGACTAGAATGGTAAAGAAAATCTAAAATTCGAGACCTATCTCCTCTTTCACCGCTTAAGCTATTAACTCCAATCCAACGATGAGATGTTTAGACTGACCCTACTTAGATTGCTTGTCAAAAGATATTTGATACTATATATACTTTTTGAACTATAACCATTTTAAAAATGTGCATAAATTAACATGGGTTTGAATGAGAACCATAAGAATACAGAGGTTGCAATTCAAAGTGGTCCTGCTGCTTGGCCAATTTAAGCTACTACTACTAAAATAATTCCTAACCCTAACTATCCTATTCTTTTCAAAGCTTTATCAACTATAACTATACATATTTGCATAAAATAACTATCCAACAGTAACTATTGAACCGTTCAAGCTAGAGACACCAAACCAACTTTCACATGTTCAGACTATCCTACCTTTTAATTTACAGAATTTTCAACTATAACCAGTCAACAACATTGCTGCTGCAGACACTACCACTGCTATAACGTATTTCAAAAACATACATACTCTAAAACAAGCTAGCAAATACACCACATTTTCTTCAGGAAATGTACTTTTCAGATTTCACTGTTAGCCTAAAGAGTTTATTTATTAGAACTACAGCTAGCTATTAGTAGGTCTACATACAAATCTATTCTACGTAGTTATTCAACTACCATCAAAATACTTTTAAAGAGCTGTCATCACTAGATGCACCATCGTATTTGTCTCCCCAAATAATAGCCTATAACGTTTTAATCATTACATCATCATTCAACTAAGATCAAACTTCATTTACACTGAACGTTTTACAAAAGTAAATTGTGCATCTATCTGAAACCCAGTTGCTTTGCTTTCCTAAGAGTGTTGTCCACATTATCCTGCTTTTTATTCCATCTTCTGACAGAAGATCACTTTGTCTTGTCTTTCCTCTTCACACGCAACAACTGTAGTTTAGACATTTTTGTGATCTAACTGCCCCACAATCCAAAGTAATATGGGTGACATAGTAGTCTATCAAAGTAATCAGATCAATTATTTTATTACATTTAACTTTGACAATATGTAACTGCTTTGCTTTAAATAGTAAAGTAAACATTTTTTAAAACTACTACCACAAAAATACTTTTAAAGAGTTAAAGCAAGTCCCATCAATTGTACTTCATCTAGTTTAGCTTAATCTCTGTTCTTGAAAACACCGATCTTGACTGAGTTATCTGAGTATCTGCTGATTCATCTTCTTTTAAAAACATTTGGTGAACAAAGCATTCCTGTCATATATGAATATGCGTGCTTATACAGGCCCTCTCCTTTGTGTCTCTCCCAGGTGGCCAGTGTGAGGAAGACCACGGTGCTGGATGTGATGCGGAGGCTGCTGCAGCCCAAGAACGTCATGGTGTCCACAGGCAGGGACAGACAGACCAACCACTGCTACATTGCCATCCTCAACATCATCCAGGGAGAGGTGGACCCCACCCAGGTGTGTGCGTGTGTATATTTTGTGTGAGACTGAATGTGTGCTAGCGCAGTGTTTATTCTTTAATACGTTTTTTTAAATCATAAAACGTTGTCTAATCAAAGTGAAGTCCTTAACTACGGATGATATTTTAAAAGTTCAGTATTTGTTCATGAGCTGATTCCTCTGCTTATTTTGGATGTTATAAAGGAGATGGCTGAGGACCAAGTGGATATTGAAATGGGCTTGTGGTGGTGTGTAAACATATTGGTCCAAACGTTTTAGCAATATCAATACTTTCCATAAGTTGATACAATCCTGTTTGTGTCAGTGCAGGTCCACAAGAGCCTGCAGAGGATCCGGGAGCGTAAGCTGGCCAGTTTCATCCCCTGGGGTCCAGCCAGCATCCAGGTGGCTTTGTCTAGGAAGTCCCCGTACCTACCTTCCGCCCACCGCGTCAGCGGCCTGATGATGGCCAATCACACCAGCATCTCCTGTGTAAGCTCCGCCCCTCATTCTCATTACAGGTTCTAAAGGTTGGCTACTAGGAGTAGGGTGCCTTGTGCAAAATTATTTTAAAAGAAGACAAAACTATAATACTTAGCTAACATTTCAATGGCAAAACACTTCATGGGTTGGTGATAAATGTAGAGTATTTTTGGTATCCTCCTAACCCACACAGTGAGACTGAGGGAGTGGGCAGGAAGTGACTAATATGAGGTATATGTTATGTATTTTTGCAATGTATTCACTGCTACAAGTTCACTGGATGCCCTTTCTCTTCTCTTCCTCCATTGCAGCTGTTCGAGCGGACTTGCAAGCAGTACGACAAACTGCGAAAGCGTGAGGCCTTCCTGGAGCAGTTCCGCAAGGAGGATATCTTCAAGGAAAACTTTGACGAGCTGGACAACTCCCGCGAGGTGGTGCAGCAGCTCATTGACGAGTACAGTGCTGCCACGCGGCCCGACTACATCTCCTGGGGAACTCAGGAGCAGTGAGGACAGACACCCCTTTCACATGACATGGGTCCCTCCCTCAGACACCCCTGTCACATGACATGGGTCTGGTCCCCCCCTACAGTCCAACCAGGGAAAAATGGGGCTGCCCTGCCCTGCCCCATCCCTATGGAGAAAAGTGATAGAAGTTCATCCTTGCTGCTTTTCTTCCCTCTATTCTGTTCTTAAGCTCTGTTTGGGAGTTAAACCAACACTTCAATCTGTGTGCCTGTATCCAATCCCCACTGATGGTTATGAATAGTAGTGAATGACTAGTCTTCTGTCTCTCTCTCTCATGCAGGATTCCAAAAACAACCCCTAGACACTTCATGGATTGTAGATCCGAAAGGATCAAATGGGTATCAGCTCCATCTGATAGGTGGAATTTTCATCATATTGTGCCCAGTGGTTAGGGGTTTGATTTGGAATTCTACATCACTCTTTCTCTCTCCTCTCTTCCTGTTCTTGTGTTGCCGTCAGGAGAACTCATTGCCTTGTTTTGCTCTATTTTTATACTGTATAATAATACTCTGCTTTGGTGCTGTTCCCTTTGCAGTCACACAGACTAACACCAGCCTGAGAAACACTCAAGCGTCATTGAATGGTGACAGAATAAAATGCCTGGTGTGACTTTGTCTTCATACATTTCTGAAAGGTCTGTGTTATGACACCAGAGCCCATGATAATCAAGCTCTTACAGGATAGTCAAGTCAATAGGCCTCAGATCAGTTGCTGCTGTACCGTACGTACTTCCCAACACACACTTAAACCAAAATGGCTGTATCAAAGGTATGGCAATGGTCATTGTTATGATACAATTTGATCCATTACATTGTTATGGCAGAGGACAGGCTACTTCTTTACTCTGGTGCCTGTGTGTAAATTAATACTTTCTCTTACTCAAAGTGCATCAAGAAGCTTGTTAAATTGCAAAGCATCTACAGCTACAGTTTCCCTTTTTTTGTAGCCATTCAAATGTATATACTGTTTCAGGATGAGCTTTGTGTTGTGAAATGATACAAAAATAAAATAATCTATGAGCATATTCTTCATTGTCATTGGTGTGTGAGATGTATGCTGCTGGTCATTTAAATGATTGTAATACTATTAGAATGAAAAGTGGTATTTGTTCATTACTGCATCATGAAGTACAATCCCTGACATGCAGTCCTTAGAAGTTTAGTGTTTGAAGCAGGCATTTTCAGAATACTATAACTTTTCAAGGGTCTACAAAATAATGCTAGATAAAGCTTTACAACTCACCTGACGTGTCTGTGTGCCAATAACCCCCTCCCTCCCTCCATCAAATTCTACTACGCTACTTCAGGCCTCATTACCAGAGAGAAATGCAGGCTCACTCAGCGATGCCTGCTCGGTCAAGCAGGTCAAGTCCATTGTGTCAACCTGAGACGCTGACTTTTCAGAAGGAGAGATTTTAGAAATCTGTCTGGTTGCTGGTGCCAAAATCCACCCCTCTGCCAGGCAGCTCAGGTTGAGAACCTAACTATGGACTATAACTAGGGCATCAATGAGAGTGGCTTTGTTTTTCAGTGATTCTGAGCCTTAACACAATAACAAACAATATGGTACAATGGTGCTGCTTTTTAATTAATTACACAGTCTTTATAGTTTACTTATTGCACATCCAAGTTAGTTAAACAAACAATACTGCAATTGACTATACACACATTACATACAGAAGGTACCATGCAGCGTACAAACAAGTTTTAAACAAAGCGATCTTTAGTCGGACTCTGTCTTCCTTTTCATAGTTCCACGGAGGGAGGGAGCTCAGAGACAGTGAGCGTAGCTGCCTGCAGCTGCAGTATAAAAAGCGACGGATTGACTTTGACAGTGACTGCCTGCATATCGTATGGGCAGGAGGCAGGGCTGGCTGGGCCATGGTGGGTCCTTCCTCCTGAGGAAGACCTCCAAGTCTGGCTGCCAGGTATATGGGGAGGCGGGTTAGGGAAAATAAAATCCCACCACAGCCTGGGTTTCTAACAGACTAATGTATTACAGCAGAACTAAAACGTATATTGGCCTAAATTATGTTGGGGTGTAACATTTGAGGTGCAACTTTCTAACGTGTATATTCTCTCAAAAAAGCTTATAGCAGAACTTCTCTTTGGTCCATGCTCAAACACGACTTTGGTTATTTGAATTAACTTGGACAAAGTCTACCAGCAGAGTAGTGGACACAGAAAGGCAATGTGCTGTGGCAATAAGGTAACTTAGGGCTCTATTCAATCTATATCTCTGAATTGTTCCAGATTGCGCAATAGAAAGGTCATTTCCGATTGAGCCGACATATGCAGCGTTTACCGTGAATGCAGTCTCTGCTAATGCAGGAACATTGCCTTTAAATTTCAATCATGCTGTAATGCTGAACTTCCATGATACGGATTGAATAGAGCCCTTAAGCTATATAGGATCACATGGCTGATCAGTACAGTGACCTAATGGATCTAAATGAGAGACATTAATGGGATCATTTCAAAGCCATACAAAAAAACACCAAAATAGCTAGGTCCTCATTTAAGACATACAAAATGGATGAAATAAAAAACAACACACAATGTGTCACAAAGTGTGTACATAAATAATACTAAGAACGCTTCAATAGTCAGGACAGCATTGGTTCTGTATGTAGACAGCAGAGAAAAGACAGGGGTCTGCATTGTGGTTGTCATGGTCCATGTTACTGGCTGGGGGTTAGGTGAGTACATCAATGTGTGGATTTAAAACAGCAATCTAAATTTCATCCACACAGAATATGTTCCTCACTGAAACAGAGACTGGGAAATAACAGTTCCACCCTTAATTTGGAGGTACAGGCCTAGATATAAGATCAATATTGGATAAAATAACTATTAAAAATGAACAGACAGACATTTAAAATGCTCCTATCAAGTGTTAGCCAAGTGTTAGCCATAGTTTCATGTTGGGGTGATAGCTCAGACAAGCAGCAAGTTGACAAAGGGGGGAAATCAGAGCATTTGGTAGAAACAACAGACAAGTCATAGCCCAAGATCCTGTAGTTTCTGTTACACAGCATTAGGCTGGATCCTTTATAACATCTCGTCCAATCAAAGTGTCCCATCCTGTAGTCTCGTCCAATCAAAGTGTCCCATCCAGTAGTTTCTCCCACCCAGCTGACAATTCCAGCAGAAGGAGTTCTGTCCTGTACATGTCCATGACAGCCAGAGTGACTTACTGAGCACCATCATCTGGTTCCAGTTCAAGTTCACACGGCTTGCTACATCAACAGTTCCAGGTAACGCAAGCCTGGCTGGGGTCTTATGAAAACGGACCCTTTCAGTGTGAGAGAGAGAGAGAGTGAAGGGGGAGGTGAAAGTGTGGGTGTGAGTCAGTCCATCTGATTCCAACCCCTCCCCCCCCTTCTATTGCATGGGGGATATTCTAGGAAAGGCAGATAATCTTCTAGGAAAGGCAGAGCACCACATGTAGAACAACATAGCAGAGACATGTTCATAGCGCTCCCTAAAGCACTGTTTATCCTCTGCTCTGCTCCCTGTCTCTAGGTGAGCAGTAGAACTTGTTGGGGAATAGTATATGAACTCTTGTCTCTGGCAACAGTGTGTCTCTCCCTGAAGTATGGCTCTGTGAGTTCTAGGAGATAAGGAGCCACACCTTCGAGTCCCGTGCCTCACGTTGTCGGGGTGCTGGTTCTCCCATGTGAGAACAGAGGTTGTGTGGCAGGATGGGGGAGGTGGAAGGGAGGTGGGGGGGTGGTGACACCTCATCAGCACCCACATTGGTTTCTGTGGTTTTCTAGCCTCACTTACAAAACAGGCTCCTCCCCTCCCCTTCTCGCTCCTTCAGTTGGAAAGCTCAGCGAGGTTTATTTTCACGGATGAGGAGTAAAAACAGCCCTCTCTTTGTTTTGGCTGCGGTGCTGTTCCCAATGGAGGTGGTGGAGGAAGCAGGCGCAGGGTCCGCTAGGCTGGGGCTGGGCTCCGAGGGGGCTGCGTGTGAGCTGAGGACAGGGGGAAGGGGCGCTCCTCACACGGGGTGCGAGGGAAGCTCCAGCAGGGTGGGGGTGGGTGTCGGGGGGAGGTGGTGGAAGCCCACCTCGATGGCAGTGCCCTCTGTGATGCTCACCACGTCGTCGCCCCTCCCACGCTGGCGACGGATGGCACTGAAATAGGCATTCATCAGCTGCATGATCTCAGTCAGCTGTGACAGAGAGAGAACAGAGGGAGGGGGAAGAGAGAGAGAACAGAGAAAGGTGGAGAGAGAACAGAACGAGAGAGAAAGAGAGAACAGAAAGAGAGAGAGAGAACAAGGAGAGAGAGAGAAAGAGAACAGGAGAGAGAGAGAGAGAGAGAGAACAGAAGGAGAGAGAGAGAACAGAATGAGAGAGAGAGAGAGAGAGAGAGAGAGAAAGAGAGAACAGAGAGTCAGACTGGTGACAGTGTGAGGAGTGGCTTTCTCAATGTCTGTGTCTGGCACCATCACAGGAGAGAGGGGAGGGAGGGGAGAGATGATGTCATCCAGCTGCTGCTGGAACAGACACAATCCTCCAGGGATGGTCAGAGCGTGATGTGCCTTGGCACATTTTGCAGCAGCACCGGCACTCACACCACTGGACTGAACTTCATTAAGACACAACCCTAACAACAAGAAAAGCAGATGGGTATTGCATTTCAACATATTATGTCTGTGTTTCAGCTGGGTTTTATATCTGTCCTGAAGGTCACAGCAAGATATTGCATTAGCTCATGATCGTATGTTGTTGTGTTGGCCACCGGGTCCTAACCTCAATTTACCCAACTACCATCAGTCCATATCTGGCCTTCCCTCTAACACTATGTGACCTCTGGCCATAACCTTTGCCCTCACTTCAACACGACCCCAGTCCAGTTGTCTGCACCAATTTTAACCCTTCCTTCAGCTGCTAACCTTGCCTTAACCGTTGACTCCTAGCTTAACCATATCCCCCTTCAAACCAGCTCCTGTTGAACTCCCTGCCTAATCCACTCAAATCCTCTACGTTTATGACAGAGCAATGTGAGCCCCATAGTTCAGAAAAGCATCACCCTCCTTTAGCTGGCCTATAATAAAAGCCACTCTTGTGCCCCGTGAGAGAGAGATCACAGAGAGGGCTTTGTTCCGCGTGGGAAGATGCAAGCAAATCTGCCGGATCAACGGATGATTTGTTCTCACCGAAAAAAAAGAATTAGCTGTTTAGGGAAATTTCCAGGTTTCTGGGAAACGTTTTGGGCTAATATTTTAGTCTAACCACTGCAAAGAAAAAACTCTGCCTGGTTGCTATTTAATAACAGGAAGTAAGACTCTTGGTGGTTGATTCTGGTGGCAGAGAGAGGCAGGCTGTGAACTCTCATTTAAGTCGCGATTAATTACTGTTTTTGCACGTGGGTCAGGGAGTTGTGGGTGGAATAATATCATGAGCAGGCAGCTGTTTCAATGACTGTGCACAACGCGTCACCGTGATAAGGAATAGAGGACATTCAGCCCAATAAGACAGACAGCTCACTGCTGTATGCAGCCCAAATGAGGAGAAGAACTGGAGTTAATCAAATACCTTTTCAGGTTTAATTCCACCTACAGACTGCTATGTGTCTATGAATGATAGATGTACAGTGAGGGAAAAAAGTATTTGATCCCCTGCTGATTTTGTACGTTTGCCCACTGACAAAGAAATGATCAGTCTATAATTTTAATGGTAGGTTTTTTTGAACAGTGAGAGACAGAATAACAACAAAAATATCCAGAAAAACGCATGTCAAAAATTTTATGAATTGATTTGCATTTTAATGAGGGAAATAAGTATTTGACCCCCTCTCAATCAGAAAGATTTCTGGCTCCCAGGTGTCTTTTATACTGGTAACGAGCTGAGATTAGGAGCACACTCTTAAAGGGAGTGCTCCTAATCTCAGCTTGTTACCTGTATAAAAGACACCTGTCCACAGAAGCAATCAATCAATCAGATTCCAAACTCTCCACCATGGCCAAGACCAAAAAGCTCTCCAAGGATGTCAGGGACAAGATTGTAGACCTACACAAGGCTGGAATGGGCTACAAGACCATCGCCAAGCAGCTTGGTGAGAAGGTGCGATTATTCGCAAATGGAAGAAACACAAAATAACTGTCAATCTCCCTCGGCCTGGGGCTCCATGCAAGATCTCGCAAGAGGAATCAGCCCAGAACTACACGGAAGGATCTTGTCAATGATCTCAAGGCAGCTGGGACCATAGTCACCAAGAAAACAATTGGTAACACACTACACGTGAAGGACTGAAATCCTGCAGCGCCCACAAGGTCCCCCTGCTCAAGAAAGCACATATACAGGGCCGTCTGAAGTTTGCCAATGAGCATCTGAATGATTGAAGTGTTGTGGTCAGATGAGACCAAAATTGAGCTCTTTGGCATCAACTCAACTCGCCGTGTTTGGAGGAGGAGGAATGCTGCCTATGACCCCAAGAACACTATCCCCACCGTCAAACATGGAGGTGGAAACATTATGCTTTGGGGGTGATTTTCTGCTAAGGGGACAGGACAACTCCACCGCATCAAATGACGATGGACCGGGCCATGTACCGTCAAATCTTGGGTGAGAACCTCCTTCCCTCAGCCAGGGCATTGAAAATGGGTCGTGGATGGGTATTCCAGCATGACAACGACCCAAAACACACAGCCAAGGCAACAAAGGAGTGGCTCAAGAAGAAGCACATTAAGGTCCTGGAGTGGCCTAGCCAGTCTCCAGACCTTAATCCCATAGAAAATCTGTGGAGGGAGCTGAAGGTTCGAGTTGCCAAACGTCAGCCTCGAAACCTTAATGACTTGGAGAAGATCTACAAAGAGGAGTGGGACATATATATAATATAATTATTGTAAAATTAACTCTGTCCATAAGGTGTAGATAGTAAGTATAGACCGGAAGTAGCGGCCTGGGCATTGTTGTTCACTAATTTACTCCAAGTAGGGAAAGGATGGTAGGGTTGAAAAGTAATAAAGGGGAGTATATATATATATATATAAAAAAACATGGGGGATTGGAAGTGATGCAGACAATTACATTGATAGAAGATACAATATATCTGCAATATTAAGCTGATCCATCCCCCCCCCCCCCCCAAAAAAATAAAAAAAATAAAAAATAAAAATAAAAATAAAACAAACAAAAATAAAAAAGAGGAGTGGGACAAAATCCCTCCTGAGATGTGTGCAAACCTGGTGGCCAACTACAAGAAACGTCTGACCTCTGTGATTGCCAACGGGTTTTGCCACTAAGTACTAAGTCATGTTTTGCAGAGGGGTCAAATACTTATTTCCCTCATTAAAATGCAAATCAATTTATAATATTTTTGACATGCGTCTTTCTGGATTTTTTTGTTGTTATTCTGTCTCTCACTGTTCAAATAAACGTACCATTAAAATTATAGACTGATCATGTCTTTGTCAGTGGGCAAACGTACAAAATCAGCAGGGGATCAAATACTTTTTTCCCTCACTGTATCATGTGTACACACAATGCCTCCTACTATGAGCTTTATTCACCCACCTTGGTGGTTTCAAACAGCAGGTCTCGGTCGCCGGCGGTGATTTTGAAGGTGTTGCTGTCGGAGACGCCGTAGGAGCAGATCTGTCCGTAGGGGAAGGACTCCAGAGCGTCTGCCTCACCCTGCCTGTACAGAGACACACACGTCGCTGCCACACCCAGCCACAGCTTCTGAGAGAAACTACCTGTCGAACTCTGGAGAGAAAGAGAGACAGAGACATAAAGAGATAGAGAGAGGGGGAGGGAGAGAGCGAGACAAAGAGAGAGGGAGAGTAAGAGTGAGTGAGAGAGAGAGAGAGAGAGAGAGAGAGAGAGAGAGAGAGGGGGGAAGACGTCAGTACTATAATCTCTCTTTACATTAAACTCACTTATCTGTGCAGACAGAGAATGGAGATGTACTCACAATATAGAAGTCCACCTCATAGAGGGTGCAGCCAAAGCCAGACCACTGGCGTGCGATGGTGAGGTAGGCAGCCATACTGTCCCTCCTGCTGTACCCAGCCAGGCCCTTCCAGCACTCCACAATGGTGCTCATGATGGCTGCAGCCTCCTCCTTCAGACGGCTGCGTAGCCGCAAGTCCTGCTCCACCTTCTGCTTGTGGGCTGCAGTGGCCGTATGGTTCCACAACGCCCCTCCCAGGAGACCCCCGGGGAAGCGCTGGGGCGGGGGGCAGCCCTGGGCTGGGGGCTGGGTGGCGGGGAGGAGGGCAGGGGGGGCACAGGGGGGCACGAGGAGCCGGTCCTCCACCATGTGGCTGGGGAAGAGCTCGTCCAGAGGGGGGCAGGGGGAGTGGGTGCTGAAGTCCCCAATCACAGACTGAAGCCGCAGGGCAGCCAGGGTCTGGAGGTCCTCCTCACAGGCTGGGAGCTGACCTCGCACCACCATCTCATGGCACTGCAGGGAGAGAGAGAGGGGGAGAGAAGAAGAGAGACATAGAGGAGGATAGAGAAAGAGAGCATGAGTGAGATTGAGGAAAATGAAGATGGAACGAAAGAGGGGAGGGGATTTTGTTTTAAAGAGAGAGAAAAAGAAAGGGGTAAAGAGATGGGGACAATGTGTCAGTAACGCTCTCCCTCCATCCATCATAGTTGTACCCCACCCTGTTTTACTCAGGCCCATAACTCTTTTATAACTCTCCTCAGGAAGAATGTACTAATAGACTCAGCCCTGCCTGGTTGGGCCCGGCCTGGGCTCTCAGCAGTGCAGCCAATTGCCTTACTCATGTTTTTCAAGCTTTGTGTTTAATTACTATTGTGGATTGCAAGACTTTAACGGCTGTTAAGAAAAACCTAATAATGCAGTGAAATACTAGGAATGAGTCACTGGTCAAAGCTATTAAAATGTCTCCTTATCATTATTGGAACAGCCACTAATGTCTAATTTAACATTGACAATAACATAGGAAATAGAGGCGCCCAACTCTCCCTCACCCCCCTCTCTTTCGCTCTCTCTCTCTGTGAGGTTTGTTACCTGTTCAAAGAGGAAGAGGTACTCGATGCTGTCGACAGATATGGCGTCAGCATCCAGAAGGCAGTAGAGTTTGAAGCAGAGCCTCCACTGGGAGTCTGAGTCTGGCTCTTTGGCAGACAGGCTGGGGGGGGGGGAGGAGGAGGAAGAGAGAGAGAGAGAGAGAGAGAGAGAGAGAGAGAGAGAGAGAGAGAGAGAGAGAGAGAGAGAGGAGGAGGAGCACAAGGGGTTAGCAGGGGGTCACGGGTGGGAAATAACACGTGAGAAATTATACACACGTACACACAGACGAGCATGCACGCACACACATGCATGCACACATGCATGCATGAGAACTCCCCAACTGAATGTCCCACCACCCCATCCCTTCCTGTCTGTGACATCACCCACCATGTGCTCCAGCGAATGATGACTAACAGCGACTAGCTGCATTGGGTATGTTTACCCTGTCACTCTAGCTCTGTAGACTGTAGACACACACCTCTTAGAACAACACAGACCTTTTATTCCTGCTGAATTCACTCCTTATCTGCAACACTGAGACTTTGCCTTACACAAGCAAATGACATCGGTGTCCCATTGAGTGTACAGTGGCTGCCCTGACTGCAGATAGACAGACATGGTGACACAAGCCCACTACTTTCCCAGCCTGGTTTCAGTGTGTGTTTGACAAATGAGACAGCAAGGTCAGCAGTTATCAGGGACTTGGTTAACCTACAGCATGAGAGCTGGACCACAGGAGAATAAAAACACAAACTACACTATCTATCTGTAGAAACTATGAGAATAAAAAGGTTCAGAACTTTTGTGGTAGGGTTAGGGGAAAGTAATAAAGTAAAACATATTGTACAAAATATATATGGGGGATTGGAAATGATTTAGACAATTACATTGATAGAACCCACAATCTATCTGCAATATTAAAGCTGATCTACCCCCTAGAAAAAAGAAGATTCAGATTCCTGTCTGTTGTTCTACAGAACATAGCTTGGATTCTTGGCACATACAATATATGGGTTCTCATTAAATTCCTGAGTAGGTGAACTTTTCTAACCTCGTAATGATGTTTGTCTGTGTTATGTCTGTCTGTGTCTATGTTTATGTCTGCGCAATATTTACTTTTCAAACCTGGTGAGGATGTCAGCGATGATGGTGTTGCCCCCTACAGGTCTCTCCCAGTGGGCGTTCTGCTCAAACAGGGAAAACGTGTTTCTGCTCTCCTTCAGACCCAGCTTCTCCAACATCCTCCTCACCACCTAGCAGAGGAGAGAGAGAGAGAGAGAGAGAGAGAGAGAGTGGTTATTTTTACCTTTGGTTATTGTTGTTACTGTTGTCCTGTTGACAATATTGATTATTATTATTTAAATTATGTTAATATTG
>NC_140015.1:12922519-13000019 GCF_964263955.1 Coregonus lavaretus | reverse complement strand
CCACATGTCATGGTCCTCATGAGGTACATTCTCCACCCTCACATTATTCCCCAATCATCCATTGCATCACCAGACCCCTGGGCCTCGGACAACATGGATTGAGTGGATGTGCTCTGTACATGAATAGGATATAGGATAGCAATTGGATATGTTATCCCCATCATGGCCTTTATTCCCATGGTAGTTTTAGTTACGTTAGTGTGGCTCTCTGCTTTGAATTGTAAAACATTGCCATAGTGTTATTGTGCGGTGTACATTATGAAAAATATGTGGACATGCAAACTAAAATACCCATGAATGCATTCTCTCATAAATGCAAATGACGAGATAAGAGAGGCGATGTATCCACTAAGGTAACTGAATGAATGAATGGATACTGAGAGAGAGAATAGCCTTGCAAATGCATTGTTGGCTAATAAAGAAGTCGCTCTGGATAAGAGCGTCTGCTAAATGACGTAAATGTAAATGTAAATGTAAAGAAATTAAAAGCGTGGTATGTTAAAGATCAGTATACTGTATGTGTTACACTTTACCTGTGTATGCAGGATGGGTTTGATATGGTACTGGTTTTGTTCAGTGTCCTGGCCACAATGGAGCCTGTCTCTGAGGACCTCTCTCTTCTCATGCCTGTTCAGTCAGTGTAGTGGCAAAGTCAATAGCAGCCTTTTATCCAGTCAATATAGACTGGTGACAGGACAGGGCTGATGCACAAACTGCATGAACTACTCTCTGGATGAGTTTTACACAGCCTAATGGTACAATGCAGTCTGGGCAGGGGAGGGGACGAAAGAAGAAGAGGAAGAGTAGAGGGGGAGGAAGAAGAGGACGAAGAGTAGAGGGGGAGGAAGAAGAGGACGAAGAGTAGAGGGGGAGGAAGAAGAAGAGGAAGAGTAGAGGGGGAGGAAGAAGAGGAGGAAGAGTAGAGGGGGAGGAAAAAGAGGAGGAAGAGTAGAGGGGGAGGAAGAAGAGGAGGAAGAGTAGAGGGGGAGGAAGAAGAGGAGGAAGAGTAGAGGGATTTATATTCAGAACAGATATTTCAGGGTGTCATATGATGCTGTCGGTTGAAACATCACCTCCCTGTATTAGCATGGACTGTGTGGACATTGTGGACAGTACAAATTGAAACACCAACACGGTAATGGTGATCTGAGGTGTAATTTAGGAAAGCCTCTCTCCGGGGGAATAACTGCCATGCCTCATTGCCCTTTCAGCTTATCTAGATTATCCCAGGGAGATTGAGGGACTACCGTAATCATTCCAGCATCGTAATAGGAAATCAGGTCAAGTCCTTTGTTTTGCCTGGGAGGTCATGGAGGTGTCTGATGATCCAAAAGGACCTCCACCACCACGGCTCAGTTGCAACCCCAGCGCCAGCTCTAGCACTACTGCCATACCCAGCCTCAGTCCTAACACCATCCATGATCCCACAGCTTTGCTTCTCTCGTCCCACTTGGCTTTGGCTGGATGTTCGCTCTGCTGTGCTCTGCTCTGCTCTGCTGTGCTCTGCTCTGCTCTGCTCTGCTCTGCTCTGCTCTGCTCTGCTCTGCTCTCCGATGAGTTGCTCCTCTGCCACAAGCCTAGCAACAGTGTGACATTTGGAGTCCCTCAGGTCTCAGCTAAAAGGTTTCCCAGTGAAAGGACAATGTGTGTTGCCCATTATGCTATTAGCAGGTCATATGAGGCGGAAAGCCCACAGCCTTCGGGGGAACCCCACTCTAACTCATTCAACTGAAATGCAATCAAAGCACAAAATCAAAGTGGCACCTTTGATTCAGGGATATCTTGTTGAATGAATGTCAGAGCGTCACATGCAGCCGCAGGAGGCACGCCCTTGTAGTATTTGTGGGGCTCTTATGAAAGTGTCACAACCCAGTGAGTCTGCAAGGTCAAAGCAACTGCTTTCGTTCGGAAACGCCATGGCAACAGTGTTTTCTGTTATTTCCGTTATGCTTCAATAGACACAGCTATAGTTGAGTGGTGTTTTTTCTTATTCTTCTGAATTATTCTAGCAGTAGCATAGTCTCCACTTCGAATCAGCTAATGCAAGAAGGACAGCTGGATGCTAGAGAGTCCCAGGCAGCAGTAAGCACCACTTGGCATGATACAGTAGCACACATCAATTCCATTATGACTGCTCCCACTGTGTAATACTGCCGCCTCCTGTTGTTCCATACTGTAGCCAGGTTCTGAGTCATGGTCTCCTCTATCCTGGGTGGCTCAGCTCCCAGGTCCACTCTGCCCCGAGACCAGTCTCAAATCAAATCAAATGTTAACAGGTGTGGACTTTAATCTACTTTAATTCACACCCTTTTCCCTTTGTAATGCACGACTTTTGACCAGATTACTGCACTAGGGTGCCATTTGGGACCCACACCAGGAAGGAGGGTGTCAGCCACTCTGTTGTTTTTACAGTGCAATAAAACCCCAGTTTTCTGTAGGCTACAACCATCCGTTTGGTTATTACTGCACATTACTGCACAGGTTGAGTAAGTTCGAACAATACTTTATCCCTCATTCAACCTTCAAACCCACCTTTACCTCTTGCCTGAGGTGTTTACTCAGGCGTGTGTGTGTGTGTGTGCATGTCTGCGTACAGTGAGGGAAAAAAGTATTTGATCCCCTGCTGATTTTGTACGTTTGCCCACTGACAAAGAAATGATCAGTCTATAATTTTAATGGTAGGTTTATTTGAACAGTGAGAGACAGAATAACAACAAAAAAATCCAGAAAAATGCATGTCAAAAATGTTATAAATTGATTTGCATTTTAATGAGGGAAATAAGTATTTGACCCCCTCTCAATCATAAAGATTTCTGGCTCCCAGGTGTCTTTTATACAGGTAACGAGCTGAGATTAGGAGCACACTCTTAAAGGGAGTGCTCCTAATCTCAGCTTGTTACCTGTATAAAAGACACCTGTCCACAGAAGCAATCAATCAATCAGATTCCAAACTCTCCACCATGGCCAAGACCAAAGAGCTCTCCAAGGATGTCAGGGACAAGATTGTAGACCTACACAAGGCTGGAATGGGCTACAAGACCATCGCCAAGCAGCTTGGTGAGAAGGTGACAACAGTTGGTGCGCAAGGTCCCCCTGCTCAAGAAAGCACATATACAGGGCCGTCTGAAGTTTGCCAATGAACATCTGAATGATTCAGAGGAGAACTGGGTGAAAGTGTTGTGGTCAGATGAGACCAAAATCGAGCTCTTTGGCATCAACTCAACTCGCCGTGTTTGGAGGAGGAGGAATGCTGCCTATGACCCCAAGAACACCATCCCCACCGTCAAACATGGAGGTGGAAACATTATGCTTTGGGGGTGTTTTTCTGCTAAGGGGACAGGACAACTTCACCGCATCAAAGGGACGATGGATGGGGCCATGTACCATCAAATCTTGGGTGAGAACCTCCTTCCCTCAGCCAGGGCATTGAAAATGGGTCGTGGATGGGTATTCCAGCATGACAATGACCCAAAACACATGGCCAAGGCATCAAAGGAGTGTCTCAAGAAGAAGCACATTAAAGTCCTGGAGTGGCCTAGCCAGTCTCCAGACCTTAATCCCATAGAAAATCTGTGGAGGGAGCTGAAGGTTCGAGTTGCCAAACGTCAGCCTCAAAACCTTAATGACTTGGAGAAGATCTGCAAAGAGGAGTGGAACAAAATCCCTCCTGAGATGTGTGCAAACCTGGTGGCCAACTACAAGAAACGTCTGACCTCTGTGAATGCCAACAAGGGTTTTGCCACCAAGTACTAAGTAATGTTTTGCAGAGGGGTCAAATACTTATTTCCCTCATTAAAATGCAAATCAATTTATAACATTTTTGACATGCGTTTTTCTGGATTTTTTTGTTGTTATTCTGTCTCTCACTGTTCAAATAAACCTACCATTAAAATTATAGACTGATCATTTCTTTGTCAGTGGGCAAAGCCCCAAAACATCACTGCTCTAGAGGAGATCTGCATGGAGGAATGGGCCAAAATACCAGCAACAGTGTGTGAAAACCTTGTGAAGACTTACAGAAAACGTTTGACCTGTGTCATTGCCAACAAAGGGTATATAACAAAGTATTGAGAAACTTTTGTTATTGACCAAATACTTATTTTCCTCAATAATTTGCAAATATATTCATTAAAAGTCCTACAATGTGATTTTCTGGATTATTTTTTCTCATTTTGTCTGTCATAGTTGACATGCACCTATGATGAAAATTACAGGCCTCTCTCATATTTTTAAGTGGGAGAACTTGCACAATTGGTGGCTGACTAAATACTTTTTTTGTATACAGTGGGGAGAACAAGTATTTGATACACTGCCGATTTTGCAGGTTTTCCTACTTACAAAGCATGTAGAGGTCTGTAATTTTTATCATAGAAAAATTACTTGTGTCATGCACAAAGTAGATGTCCTAACCAACTTGCCAAAACTATAGTTTATTAACAAGAAATGTGTGGAGTGGTTGAAAAACAAGTTTTAATGACTCCAACCTAAGTGTATGTAAACTTCCGACTTCAACTGTATACTATAACTGATACTATAATTGTATTTTGTTGAATCAAACATTACAACACAAAAACAAAACAAATATGTATATATACTGACCTTCATGTCTTTTTTCCCTCACTGTATATATATATATATATATATATATATATATATATATATACAGTGGGGAGAACAAGTATTTGATACACTGCCGATTTTGCAGGTTTTCCTACTTACAAAGCATGTAGAGGTCTGTAATTTTTATCATAGGTACACTTCAACTGTGAGAGACGGAATCTAAAACAAAAATCCAGAAAATCACATTGTATGATTTTTAAGTAATTAATTTGCATTTTATTGCATGACATAAGTATTTGATACATCAGAAAAGCAGAACTTAATATTTGGTACAGAAACCTTTGTTTGCAATTACAGAGATCATACGTTTCCTGTAGGTCTTGACCAGGTTTGCACACACTGCAGCAGGGATTTTGGCCCACTCCTCCATACAGACCTTCTCCAGATCCTTCAGGTTTCAGGGCTGTCGCTGGGCAATACGGACTTTCAGCTCCCTCCAAAGATTTTCTATTGGGATCAGGTCTGGAGACTGGCTAGGCCACTCCAGGACCTTGAGATGCTTCTTAAGGAGCCACTCCTTAGTTGCCCTGGCTGTGTGTTTCGGGTCGTTGTCATGCTGGAAGACCCAGCCACGACCCATCTTCAATGCTCTTACTGAGGGAAGGAGGTTGTTGGCCAAGATCTCGCGATACATGGCCCCATCCATCCTCCCCTCAATACGGTGCAGTCGTCCTGTCCCCTTTGCAGAAAAGCATCCCCAAAGAATGATGTTTCCACCTCCATGCTTCACGGTTGGGATGGTGTTCTTGGGGTTGTACTCATCCTTCTTCTTCCTCCAAACACGGCAAGTGGAGTTTAGACCAAAAAGCTCTATTTTTGTCTCATCAGACCACATGACCTTCTCCTATTCCTCCTCTGGATCATCCAGATGGTCATTGGCAAACTTCAGACGGGCCTGGACATGCGCTGGCTTGAGCAGGGGGACCTTGCGTGCGCTGCAGGATTTTAATCCATGACGGTGTAGTGTGTTACTAATGGTTTTCTTTGAGACTGTGGTCCCAGCTCTCTTCAGGTCATTGACCAGGTCCTGCCGTGTAGTTCTGGGCTGATCCCTCACCTTCCTCATGATCATTGATGCCCCACGAGGTGAGATCTTGCATGGAGCCCCAGACCGAGGTTGATTGACCGTCATCTTGAACTTCTTCCATTTTCTAATAATTGCGCCAACAGTTGTTGCCTTCTCACCAAGCTGCTTGCCTATTGGCCTGTAGCCCATCCCAGCCTTGTGCAGATCTACAATTTTATCTCTGATGTCCTTACACAGCTCTCTGGTCTTGGCCATTGTGGAGAGGTTGGAGTCTGTTTGATTGAGTGTGTGGACAGGTGTCTTTTATACAGGTAACGAGTTCAAACAGGTGCAGTTAATACAGGTAATGAGTGGAGAACAGTAGGGCTTCTTAAAGAAAAACTAACAGGTCTGTGAGAGCCGGAATTCTTACTGGTTGGTAGGTGATCAAATACTTATGTCATGCAATAAAATGCAAATTAATTACTTAAAAATCATACAATGTGATTTTCTGGATTTTTGTTTTAGATTCCATCTCTCACAGTTGAAGTGTACCTATGATAAAAACTACAGACCTCTACATGCTTTGTAAGTAGGAAAACCTGCAAAATCGGCAGTGTATCAAATACTTGTTCATATATATATATATATATATATATATATATATATATATATATATATATATATATATACAGTGAGGGAAAAAAGACATGAAGGTCAGTATATATACATATTTGTTTTGTTTTTGTGTTGTAATGTTTGATTCAACAAAATACAATTATAGTATCAGTTATAGTATACAGTTGAAGTCGGAAGTTTACATACACTTAGGTTGGAGTCATTAAAACTTGTTTTACAACCACTCCACACATTTCTTGTTAATAAACTATAGTTTTGGCAAGTTGGTTAGGACATCTACTTTGTGCATGACACAAGTAATTTTTCCAAAAATTGTTTACAGACAGAATATTTCACTTATAATTCACTGTATCACAATTCCAGTGGGTCAGAAGTTTACATACACTAAGTTGACTGTGCCTTTAAACAGCTTGGAAAATTCCAGAAAATGATGTCATGGCTGTAGAAGCTTCTGATAGGCTAATTGACATCATTTGAGTCAATTGGAGGTGTGTCAATAAAATACAAATCACTGTATAACATTTTTGACATGCGTTTGTCTGGATTTTGTTGTTGTTATTCTGTCTCTCACTGTTCAAATAAACCTACAATTAAAATTATAGACTGATCATGTCTTTGTCAGTGGGCAAACGCACAAAATCAGCAGGGGATCAAATACTTTTTTCCCTCACTGTATGTGCGTAGTATGTAGAAGTAAAAGTGAAGGATCTTGCTTAGATGAAACTTTTTATATACATATATATATATATGTACACTACCAGTCAAAAGTTTGGACACACCTACTCATTCCAGGGTTTTTCTTTATTTTTACTATTTTCTACATTGTAGAATCATAGTGAAGACATCAAAACTATGAAATAACACATATGGAATCATGTAGTAACCATAAAAGTGTTAAACAAATCAAAATATATTTTATATTTGAGATTCTTCAAATAGCCACCCTTTGCCTTGATGACAGCTTTGTACACTCTTGGCATTCTCTCAACCAGATTCACCTGGAATGCTTTTCCAATAGTCTTGAAGGAGTTCCCACATATGCTAAGCACTTGTTGGCTGCTTTTCCTTCACCATGTGGTGCGACTCATACCAAACCATCTCAATTGGGTTGAGGTCGGGGGATTGTGGAGGCCAGGTCATCTGATGCAGCACTCCATCACTCTCCTTCTTGGTAAAATAGCCCTTACACAGCCTGGAGGTGGGTTGGGTCATTGTCCTGTTGAAAAACAAATGAAAGTCCCACTAAGCCCAAACCAGATGGGATGGCATTTCGCTGCAGAATGCTGTGGTAGCCATGCTGGTTAAGTGTGCCTTGAATTCTAAATAAATCGCAGACAGTGTCACCAGCAAAGCACCCCCACACCATAACACCTCCTCCTCCATGCTTTACAGTGGGAAATACACATGCAGAGATCATCCGTTCACCCACACCGCATCTCACAAAGCCACGGCGGTTGGAACCAAAAATCTCAAATTTGGACTCCAGACCAAAGGACAAATTTCCACCGGTCTAATGTCCATTGCTTGTGTTTCTTTGCCCAAGCAAGCCTCTTCTTCTTATTGGTGTCCTTTAGTAGTGGTTTCTTTGCAGCAATTCGACCATGAAGGCCTGATTCACACAGTCTCCTCTGAACAGTTGATGTTGAGATGTGTCTGTTACTTGAACTCTGTGAAGCATTTATTTGGGCTGCAATTTCTGAGGCTGGTAACTCTAATGACCTTATCCTCTGCAGCAGAGGTAACTATGGGTCTTCCATTCCTGTGGCGGTCCTCATGAGAGCCAGTTTCATCATAGCTCTTGATGGTTTTAGGCGACTGCATTTGAACAAAGTTCTTGAAATGTTCCATATTGACTGACCTTCATGTCTTAAAGTAATGATGGACTGTTGTTTCTCTTTGCTTATTTGAGCTGTTCTTGCCATAATATGGACTTAGTCTTTTACCAAATAGGGCTATCTTCTGTATACCCCACCTACCTTGTCACAACACAACTGATTGGCTCAAACGCATTAAGAAGGAAAGAAATTCCCCAAATTAACTTTTAAGAAGGCACACCTGTTAATTGAAATGCATTCCAGGTGACTACCTCATGAAGCTGGTTGAGAGAATGCCAAGAGTGTACAAAGCTGTCATCAAGGCAAAGGGTGGCTATTTGAAGAATCTCAAATATAAAATATATTTGGATTTGTTTAAACATTTTTTGTTACTATATGATTCCATATGTGTTACTTCATAGTTTTGATGTATTCACTATTATTCTACAATGTAGAAAATAGTAAAAAGAAAGAAAAACCCTTGAATGAGTAGGTGTGTCCAAACTTTTGACTGGTAGTATATATGTCACCAACATGTTTTTCATTCACTGTACCATATCTTCAGAAATAGAAAAACAAACACAACCAAAATACATTTAATGTGTGTTCTTTTGGTTTTCTGTTTGTTTTTCTGTTTGCAAGGTCACTCTCCTTTACTCTTCTATTGCCATTACCTCCTGCCCATTGGAGCATATTTTCTTACTTTCCACTTTTGGACTACTGTGTATGTGTGCACAAGTAGCACACTTTTGAGGAGTTATTGCCGATGCCAGTTAAGTGGAATGTAGATGTTATAGTAGCCTCTGCCGAGTCCCCAACAAACAGATGTTCCGGTTTTCAGGGAAAATGGAAAGAAAGCCTGTGACTCGACTTCCCCTTTTGGACGTTAACAAAGCGATACTCCGTCTTAACTCCTCCTCCACATTTACTGGATTGGTTGAACAGTGGAGAAGATAACCTCCCCTGACAGTTTTTCTTCTTCTTGTCAAAACCAACATGTAGGGGATCTAGTTTCAGGCATTTATTTTACACCTGCTACATAAGGTTAATGTTACAGAGAACTTGCACAAAAGCCTGCAGGTCTGATGTGATCTGATTTGCTACACTGGAGCATATCCAGGAAGTGGAGTCACAGGATCAGTAACTAGCCTGACTGGGTGTCATAATATTACTGTAATGGAAAAAGCCTAATAGGGTCAGATTATTTGTTACTTTTATTTCGTATTATTTTATATTGTATTTTTTGTGTGATTTTTTTTGGTATTCTTTCTTAAAACTGCATTGTTGGTTAAGGGCTTGTAAGTAAGTATTTCACTGTAAGGTCTACACCTGTTGTATTCGGCGCATGTGACAAATAACATTTGATTTTTGATTTGAGATGGGTTGGTCCTGAGGGGGGAATTTACTCTCCACTACTAATACCCAAATGCGGGACAACGAGATGATTTTGCGGGATGATTTTGGAATGATTTTGCAGGACAGTGTAGCCTACACATTAATATTAGTTTTTGGCAGCACCCGCCCATTTTCATTGTTTTATTTAACTTAGTCCTGCATGTTGGAGCTCGGAGCCTAAGCTTTTCACTGTACCCTGCAATCACACTTGCAACCCTGTACATAAACAATCTGAATCTCAATGTAAAAAAATTTCAGCCATAGAAAACCATTACTTTTACAGTTTAGCATCTCGTCGTTCTCCTTCAGACCAGACAGTAGGATGGTAGCACCTCTAACATCAGACAGTAGGATGGTAGCACCTCTAACATCAGACAGTAGGATGGTAGCACCTCTAACATCAGACAGTAGGATGGTAGCACCTCTAACATCAGACAGTAGGATGGTAGCACCTATAACATCAGACAGTAGGATGGTAGCACCTCTAACACCAGACAGTAGGATGGTAGCACCTCTAACATCAGACAGTAGGATGGTAGCACCTCTAACATCAGACAGTAGGATGGTAGCACCTCTAACATCAGACAGTAGGATGGTAGCACCTCTAACATCAGACAGTAGGATGGTAGCACCTCTAACATCAGACAGTAGGATGGTAGCACCTCTAACATCAGACAGTAGGATGGTAGCACCTCTAACATCAGACAGTAGGATAGTAGCACCTCTAACATCAGACAGTAGGATGGTAGCACCTCTAACATCAGACAGTAGGATGGTAGCACCTCTAACATCAGACAGTAGGATGGTAGCACCTCTAACATCAGACAGTAGGATGGTAGAACCTCTAACATCAGACAGTAGGATGGTAGCACCTCTAACATCAGACAGTAGGATGGTAGCACCTCTAACATCAGACAGTAGGATAGTAGCACCTAGTAGCACCTTATTCTGCTAATAAATCAACAGGGGTCAACATGCCCTTTCTTCTTCTTCCTAATCAGGTTGACTTCTCACAGACAGAGGAGGCTGAGGTGTAAGTGCATTATTCAATAAACACAGCCTTGATAAAAGGGGCCTGTTAGAGAAGTGAAATGCCACAGTTTGATGAGGTGCAGGCTCAAGCTGCAGGCTTCTCCCCCCCTGCTTCATACAAGTCAGTCTGCCACACAGAGACCAGACAGGGTAGTCTTGATAACCCGACTACCCTTTGTAGTGGTTTTAGTGAAGGTAGTTAACGCAAACTAGCCAATTGTGAAATGCACTCATTAAAAATAAGCTCTGTGATCTCCATCTTTATTACCTAGTATTTAGTATTTTATTCAAGCGGAGAAGGTAGTGACGTAGGCAGTTACGTACTTGCTCTATATCAAACTGACGTTCAATTACGTACAGACATGTTAAGCCGGAATGTTTGAAAATTGTGGGAGGCAACACGGATGTCTAAAAAGACTATAGACTGGTAGTTAATCATCTCACTGCTGTTAGTGGGTCATTGTGTAGTGAACTGGAAGTGGGTGCTGAAGTGTTGTAGTTCACACCACCTATTGACAAATCCACTAATGGCCTTCGTCAACCTCTCCCAGTCCCAACCACACAGACACTACCAGCAAAGCAGTCATGTCATGGTTTGAGTGCATGGTTTGGCTTGAGTGTGTGCGTGTGTGAGCATTATGACTGCTTTAAGCCTATTAGCTAGCTAGTTTCCCTGCAGGAAATGGTTCGCTCCTATTATCTCTTGACTTTTGCCCTCCGTCTTTCTTTTCCCCCCGGCTGGTTCTCAGGGACTTTTCCCTTTCTCTCTACTTTAAATTGGACTGTGATTATTTACATTTACATTTACGTCATTTAGCAGACGCTCTTATCCAGAGCGACTTACAAATAGGTGCATTCACCTTATAGCCAGTGGGATAACCACTTTACAATGATTTTATTTTTATTTGGGGGGGGGGGGGGGGGGGTTGGAGTAAAGGGGGGGGGGGGGGGGGTAGAAGGATTACTTTATCCTATCCCAGGTATTCCTTAAAGAGTTAGGGTTTCAAATGTCTCCGGAAGGTGGTGAGTGACTCTGCTGTCCTGGCGTCATGAGGGAGCTTGTTCCACCATTGGGGTGCCAGAGCAGCGAACAGTTTTGACTGGGCTGAGCGGGAACTATGCTTCCGCAGAGGTAGGGGAGCCAGCAGGCCAGAGGTGGATGAACGCAGTGCCCTCGTTTGGGTGTAGGAACTGATCAGAGACTGAAGGTACGGAGGTGCCGTTCCCCTCACAGCTCCGTAGGCAAGCACCATGGACTTGTAGCAGATGCGAGCTTCAACTGGAAGCCAGTGGAGTGTGCGGAGGAGCGGGGTGACGTGAGAGAACTTGGGAAGGTTGAACACCAGACGGGCTGCGGCATTCTGGATGAGTTGTAGGGGTTTAATGGCACAGGCAGGGAGCCCAGCCAACAGCGAGTTGCAGTAATCCAGACGGGAGATGACAAGTGCTTGGATTAGGACCTGTGCCACTTCCTGTGTAAGGCAGGGTCGTACTCTCCGAATGTTGTAGAGCATGAACCTACAGGATCGGGTCACCGCCTTGATGTTAGCGGAGAACGACAGGGTGTTGTCCAGGGTCACGCCAAGGCTCTTCGCACTCTGGGAGGAGGACACAACGGAGTTGTCAACCGTGATGGCGAGATCATGGAACGGGCAGTCCTTCCCCGGGAGGAAGAGCAGCTCCGTCTTGCCGAGGTTCAGCTTGAGGTGGTGATCCGTCATCCATACTAATATGTCTGCCAGACATGCAGAGATGCGATTCGCCACCTGGTTATCAGAAGGGGGAAAGGAGAAGGGGCCTGTTAGAGAAGTGAAATTCCACAGTTTGATGATTCTGTGTGATGGTCATGATTGTCCAATGTCAGTAGATTGGTAGGCTACTAGGGAGGCAGGTAGCCTAGCGTTTAGAGCGTATACCCGAGCCGACAAGGTGAGTAATGTACCTATGTGCCCTTGAGCAAAGCACTTAACCCTAATTTGCTTCAGGGGCACCATACTACTATGGCTGACTCTGTAAAACACCACATTTCACTACACCTATCCAGTGTATGTGACAATAAAACATAGTTGTATAAATGGCTAGCTGGAGCTCGGCTAGCCGTTTTTACAATCATCATCATCATAGTGTAAATGCTATTGTAGTATCTGAGGGACCTCCCCTAATCTGGCTTGACTCTTGCATTGACTATTAGGACATGTTGCCTCTCTGAAAAGATGAAAAGCAAAGGATCTGATGCAACTACATCTAGTGAGAGCTGGTTTCTTTTTCTTCTATTGAGTGCTGGCCTTTTTTAAACTTCATTTACTATGGGACTCTTAGGACCCTTTTTTGTAGGGTCAACTCTACCTCCACTGATGCCTCGATGGTGGCCACCTTATGTAAGCTGTTTGAATAGACAGATCCTAACCTTGTGGGCATGTCTACTGCAAGTCTCATCCTCCAAACCTTGGGAGAGAGAGAGAGTTAATGAGATTTGAGCAGCAGCAATTTCCTCTACTTACCTCCAGTCCTCCTGGGACAGGACTGGTACTGGGGCAGGGCTGGGACTGGGGCTGGTCTGGGGCTAGGTTGGGCGGGGCAGGGCTGGTACTGGGGCTGGGATGGTGGCCCCTGAAATTCCTCTCCCAGCAGGGAGGCCTCGCTGAAGCCCCATCAGCAACCTTCCAAGGGATGCGTTAACATGGTCCCCCCTCACGTTTGTCCTCCAAGGCCTTTTGTTGAGGGGCCTCATTACACCATCTCCAGCTGTCAATCTCAGCCTCTTAATCTCCTCTTTCTCTCCCTTCATCCCTCCTCTAAAGCTGCTTTACTGCAGCCAGCCGTCTGAGACAGCAGCACCTCACCACACCGGGCCGCCTGGCCTGTCTAATCCACTCCACCATGACCCTACTGACAGAGACCATGGTTTGTCTGTTCACTTGGCGAAGGCTGTTGTGTCATAAAAAAATACCTATAATCCTGGAGGTGTCCGGTCTGCGCCGCTAAACAAGATCTCTTGTGTTTATAAGACTACGCCACAGGGATAAGGCTGGCTTGGTGTTATGTGAGATTATGACTGACTGGTTAGTGTATCAGAGAGCCTGGCTAGTGGTGGTTCCTCTGGTACAGAGGCAGATACCGAAGTAGCAGAGGCCGACTCAGACTGTCTGTGAGGGGGGAACAGGCCTCTGGTGGACCTTGGCTCCAGGACAGATGGCAGGGATTGGCCCTGGACCAGTCTCACTGAAGGCCAATTCATGGTAACACAGTAGCTATACAGAGCTGGGAGGGAGCCTTGGTTTTCTGTGATTTAATTTTTCACTGATGTGATTAGGACTTTATACACATACTGACCTGGACAATAAAGTAGAGCATTTGGTTGTCTCTCTCTCTGTGTTGTAACTGTTGTCACGTAACAAGCCCTGTTGGACAAGTGGAGAAGCTGCCTTCTTACACTTTCACTTACTGCAGAGAGAGAGCAGAACTGCTGATTGTCAGTGGATTGCTGAAGTCTCTGATGAGGGTGTGGGCAGTGACCAGGCACTAATGTGGTCAGGTCTCCTCCATGGGGCCCCAGGTCTGGGCTCTGCTGCTGGAGGGAAGGGAATTCAATGCGATGGAGGCAGGGGCTCCAGTCCCCAGTAACTGGGGCTGAGGCTGAACAATACATACATTCCATTTGGTCAGCTGTGTTAGTTCTGCACCATGAGCCCAGGCCAAGGCTTTTAGGCCAAATTAGAGCTGGATAATGAGACCCAAATATTATTGGTCTGTATTGGTCTTCTACACTCTCTGTTTGCTTTGTCTGTGTTGTGAACCTTGTCTTTGCAAATACCACAGCAGTAGGGGCTTAATAGCCATGCCTTAGTCATAGGCCCATGTCCTTACAGACAGATTAGTGAAAATAAGTGTTTGTGACAGGCGCCAGTGATGAGTCTTTCAGTGGGTCATTTCATCTGCCCTCTTGTTTTGATCCATATGTAGGTTAAGCTTCTTGGTGATGGGTGATTATTTTAGAAATTGTTTGTCCCCCTCCCTGCCAACAAGCCCAGACCTCATAGCACACATACTGACATCCTACTGTAGGATATTAATTCAGATAGGACAGGACCATGCTTGTTGTTTACAGTCATTCTATGTCAGTGGGACCTGATCTTCTACTGGTGGTTGTGTTGTAAGGGATATCAACGTTATGGTGCTAGGCGTGTTAACATTGGAGGAATGGTGTGGACAGCCTGCCATCAGTTAGTGGAAACAAGGGATTGTTGGTCCTTCTTCCCTCCTGCTTGGCTTATTCTCTCTCCCCACCCACTGTGGATGGAGGAGGCTGCAGGGCACTGGTCCAACCCAACCTGGCTGTGGCCTGGCATCTCTTCTGCCAGCTGGCATTCCTCCTGCTGACCCCAGCCTTATGTCATCCCCCCATGATTATATAATGACTGTCTGACACACACACACACACACACACACACACACCACACAGAGAGACAAACATGCACACACACAAACACAGAGAGAGACAAACATGCACATACACACACACAGACACACAGACACACACACACACACACACACACACACACACACACACACACACACACACACACACACACACTAGACCAGTAAACATACAAGCAGACCCACAGCCTTAGCCGGTTGTGGTTTCTGCTGACACAGACAAGCATGACATACAGTAATGACAGCCTTCAAAATAGAATAGGTACTTCACTTTTCATGTATAGGTCTCAACTTCCTTTCACATTTCCACTATTTATTTGCTATCTTCTCCCTCTCTATTTGAATCTCTCTGTTCCTCTCTTCCTTTCCCCCTGTCTGAACATTAAGGTTTACTTGAGGACATCGGTGGATTAAAAAATGAGGAAGAGGATGAGGTCTGGTACTGTAAAATGTTCCAAACGCAGCTCCTCCCCCTGCCCCGTCTGCTCAGTTTATCAGGATCCACACACAGATACACTCTGTACACACACACACACACACACACACACTCCACTCTGTCCAGTTGAGCAGTGCTCAACTCCAGTCCTCGAGGGTCATAGTTCTGCTGGAGTTTTTTTCTTCTTCCTAACAGATAATTGATTCATCACTGTCACTGCTTTCACTCAGTGCTCAAACCTGGTTTTCCAGGTCTGAGTCAGTCACTGATTAAAAGGCAGGAATGAAAACCAGCTGACATTTTGGCCCTCCAGGACTAGAGTTATGCAGCTCTAACTAACCCAAACTCCTCTACAGATCTGGAAGTGCAGATCAAGTTTAACGTATTCTTATTTGATGTAATGTCCAATCAGAATGAACTGTTACATTTGGTATGTGAGAGAGGTGCATTACTGACTGAGTGAAGCCATGCCCCCAGGGCTACGCAGAGCCCAGCTGCTATAATGACCATCCTGTCATACCTGGTTCTCTACTATAAACAACAAATCAGAAACTCTCGCTCACACACACAACAACCCAAATACTACTGAAGGAATGTATCCTAGTGTCTCCTCTGAGCGCCTCCCTTGGATTGGAACCCGTGTCACCGTTCGGTCCTGGATTTGGGATTAGGTCAACATAACATTAGAACCAGGCTCTTAGTGCCGAACATCCACGGAACGTATCCAAATAATTCCCTAGAAGTGGACACTGTGGACACTCAGCGTGTAGAGCAATGTGTTGCTGATACCCACAGTCAGTCAACAAGTCAACCAGTCAGGCAGTCACTCAGGATATTTCACCTTAAGGCCACTACACACTTTATGCAAACTACGCAAATGCTGCGACGGAGCGTCATTTTCTGCGTAGTTCTACGTACCTTTATGTCACGTTCGTTTAAAGAATGGTCGGACCAAGGCGCAGCGTGATATGCGTACATGTTTATTAACGATAAACACACGACAAAACAACAACGGAAGCGAAACGTGAAGTCCAAAGGTACAACACAACAAACCTTACACGGAACAAGAACCCACAACTAGACAGTGCCAAAAGGCTGCCTAAGTATGATTCCCAATCAGAGACAACGAGCGACAGCTGCCTCTGATTGGGAACCACACCGGCCAACATAGAAATACAAATCTAGAATATTCACGCCCTAGCCTACAGAACTCTAGCTAGTTTGGTCAGGGTGTGAATATTCTAGATTTGTATTTCTATGTTGGCCGGTGTGGTTCCCAATCAGAGGCAGCTGTCGCTCGTTGTCTCTGATTGGGAATCATACTTAGGCAGCCTTTTGGCACTGTCTAGTTGTGGGTTCTTGTTCCGTGTAAGGGTTCTTGTTCCGTGACAGTACCCCCCCCCCCCCAAAGGTGCGGACTCCAGCCGCACAAACCTGACTGAATAGGGGAGGGTCCGGGTGGGCTTCCAGCCTCGGTGGCGGCTCCGGCTCCGGAGTGGAGCCGCTGCCCGGAGCTGGCTTGGGCACCGGTGGGGCGGACTACTCTGGCTCCGGAGTGGAGCTGCTGACCGGAGCTGGACTGGGCACCGGTGGAGCAGACCGCTCTGGCTCCGTAGTGGAGCAACCGACCGGATCTGTATCAGGCACCGGTGGAGCGGACTGCTCTGGCTCTAGAGTGGTGCCGGACTGGCGACGCGCACCACTGGCTTGGTGCGAGGAGCAGGAACAGGCCGGGCCGGACTGGCGACGCGCACCACCGGCTTGGTGTGAGGAGCAGGAACAGGCCGGGCCGGACTGGGAACACGCACCACCGGCTTGGTGCGAGGAGCAGGAACAAGCCGGGCCGGACTGGGAACACGCACCACTGGCTTGGTGCGAGGAGCAGGAACAGGCCGGGCCGGACTGGCGACGCGCACCACAGGATTGGTGCGAGGAGCAGGAACAGGCTGGGCCAGACTGGGAACACGCACCACTGGCTTGGTGCGAGGAGCAGGAACAGGCCGGGCCGGACTGGGAACACGCACCACTGGCTTGGTGCGGGGAGCAGGTACGGGGCGTACCGGACTGGAAACCGGCGCTGGAGGTCTATGACTGTCTCCGTCCTTTACACTCCGCGCCCCGTCCTCCTCCAGTGAGGACTCCTCCTTGAGCCCCCACGAGTGCAGTGGTCGGGGCTCCTCTCAGTCGCTCCCCGACCACCCTTTTAGCCCCCCCAATTTTTTTTATTGGGGCTGTCTCTCCTTCTCCACCCTGATCCCTTTCAGGGCCTCCATCTGCCTTGCCAGATCCTCTCTTATCTCCCGCGAAGTCCATACTCTCTGCTCCTCCACCTGTGTCCAGGTTGTCTGCTGCTCCTGGGCACGCTGCTTGGTACTCGTTTGGTGGGTTCTTCTGTCACGTTCGTTTAAAAAATGGTCGGACCAAGGCGCAGCGTGATATGCGTACATGTTTATTAATGATAAACACACGACAAAACAACAACGGAAGCGAAACGTGAAGTCCAAAGGTACAACACAACAAACCTTACACGGAACAAGAACCCACAACTAGACAGTGCAAAAAGGCTGCCTATGTATGATTCCCAATCAGAGACAACGAGCGACAGCTGCCTCTGATTGGGAACCACACCGGCCAACATAGAAATACAAATCTAGAATATTCACACCCTGACCAAACTAGCTAGAGTTCTGTAGGCCAGGCCGTGACACTTTATGTGGCTCATATTTTGGAACGGACCACATACGATGCTCCGTGGCTCTGTTTGCGTAGGGTGCAGGGCCCTTTAGTTTAGCTGGACTGTAACCTGACCAGATGGTTGGAGAGAATGAGCCAACACAGAGCAGAGAGACATCAGGCTGCAGAGGGCTGTGGGTGGGGAGAGGAGAGAGAGATTTACAGAGCCTAGCAGGCCTAGTGAGCACAATGAGGTCAGAACAAGGCCCCACACTGTCAAAAAGAGAGAGAGAGAGAGAGAGAGAGAGGGGGCAAGCATAGATCAGAACAGAACGCTGGGCTCAATCAGCACCTGTCTCTCTCCCTCCCTCCTGCTCTCCCTCCCTCTCAACCTCCCTCCCTCTGAAGTAGTGACTGATGGACATGCTTCTGACACGACAGGAAGAACAGTATCTCTGCAATGTACATGTGTTGGTTTGCAGAGAAATCTATGTCTAATATCTTTGGTGCTCCATGTTGTTTAATCTATAGGCTACTGTTGTATCACACATCATTATCTCACTCAACATCCCTTCAATGCACCAACACAAGTCTGCTAGTGGACTTAACTAGCACAATTAACAGATTTTTTTTTTACAGTGACTCCTAGCCGGGTGCATGACACAACATATTGTAGCATTGTCTATGTTTTAACATATACTACATGACCAAAAGTATGTGGACACCTCCTCGTCGAACATCTAATTCCAAAATCATACGCATGAATATGGAGTTGGTCCCCCCTTTGCTGTTTTAACAGCCTCCACTCTTCTGGGAAGGCTTTCCACTAGATGTTGGAACATTGCTGCAGGGGCTTCCATTTAGCCACGAGAGCATCAATGAGGTCGGGCACTGATGTTGGGCGATTAGGCCTTGCTTGCAGTCGGCGTTCCAATTCATCCCAAAGGTGTTCGATGGGGTTGAGGTCAGGGCTCTGTGCAGGCCAGTCAAGTTCTTCCACACCGATCTCGACAAACCATTTCTGTATGGACCTCGTTTTGTGCACGGGAGCATTTTCATGCTGAAACAGGAAAGGGCCTTCCCCAAACTGTTGCCACAAAGTTGGAAGCACAGAATCGTCTAGAATGTCATTGTATGCTGTAGCGTTAAGATTTTCCCTTCACTGGAACTAAGGGGCCTAGCCCAAACCATGAAAAACAGCCCCAGAGCATTATTCCTCCTCCACCAAACTTTACAGTTGGCACCATGCATTCGGGCAGGTAGCGTTCTCCTGGCATCCGCCAAACCCAGATTCGTCCTTCACACTGCCAGATGGTGAAGCATGATTCATCACTCCAGAGAACTCTTTTCTACTTTACAACACTCCAGCCGACGCTTGGCATTGCGCAAGGTGATCTTAGGCTTGTGTGCGGCTGCTCGGCCATGGAAACCCATTTCAAGCTCCCGACGAACAGTTCTTTGCTGACGTTGCTTCCAGAGGCAGTTTGGAACTCGGTGGTGAGTGTTGCAACTGAAGACAGACGATTATTACGCGTTACGCGCTTCAGCACTCGGCGGTCCTATTCTGGGAGCTTGTGTGGCCTACCACTTCACGGCTGAGCCGTTATTGCTCCCAGACGTTTCCACTTAATAGCACTTACAGTTGACCGGGGCAGCTCTAGCAGGGCAGAAATTTGACAAACTGACTTGTTGGAAAAGTGGCATCCTGTGACGGTGCCACGTTGAAAGTCACTGAGCTCTTCAGTAAGGCCATTCTACTGCCAATGTTTGTCTATGGAGATTGCATGGCGGTGTGCATGATTTTATACACCTGTCAGCAATGGGTGTGGCTGAAATGGTGTCCACATACTTTTTAATATATAGTGTAAATCGAGTTCCAACCAAAACAACTACAAGTGTGCTCTAGTTCCTCAACGGCACATCTAGGAGAGCTCGAAAAAGCACCTTATAGTTGAAGACTCGTCTTTGAGTCATAAAGTGCATTGAAATTACTTAGGAACTGTGCACACTTTTGAGAGTTGTGAGGCCACTTGAAGACACCAGTTAGTCCTCTCACTCAAACCCTTGTTATTTTTATGTCTTATGTTGCACCACATTTTCCAGGAATATTCTTATCATGTTACTAAATGTTACTGAGTATTTTCAGATTTCGTTATCAACAAATGCAGGGCGAAAAGTACAGTAAATGTAAAATGCACATAACATGAACAGTGTAATGTTTGGAATCAGTCTTGACAGGTGAACAGTTGTGTCCTCTTTGGTCTAAAAATTTCCCCATAATCTCC
This sequence comes from Coregonus lavaretus, assembly GCF_964263955.1. NCBI lineage: Eukaryota > Metazoa > Chordata > Actinopteri > Salmoniformes > Salmonidae > Coregonus > Coregonus lavaretus. The sequence goes on along the minus strand of NC_140015.1, from coordinate 12,979,682 downwards.
AAACTGTTCCCTTTCAATTGCTACCATGCTTATGCAATACCCACGAGTGTAAAGGGTTAAGGTCAGGGTTAGGCATTAGGGTTAGCAGTGTGGTTAAGGTTAGTGTTAAGGTTAGATTTAATGACTTTGTGGCTTTGCCAGCTAGTGACCACTCTGCAGAGCTGCCTCGAGAACAAGATTCATGACGAAAAACGCTAACCTGCCTTGAAACAGTGGAACACTTGTGTTCTGTCAGACACACTGAACCTCTCAGAAGGCATGGGTCACATAATTTCAGTGGTTTTGAACGATCTTGAAGGGATTCAACCCTGCATCCCCGCCATCACACAATTACTGTTGGTGTTTACATAATCCAAAAACGGGTCAGGTGGGCATCATTTGAAAGCTTGTTCTATTGCCAACATGACTAGCTATGTTATAAAATACTATCTTACAGTGCTAGGCTTTCACATAGCAATTCAGAGAAACAAATTGTAATTTGGTGCGCATAGAAAGGAGTAATGCGTGCATTCAGCTGTGTGTTCCGTGGCGAATTTTCTTCACAATGGACAATCATAGGTTAATTCTGTTCAGAACATCAAAGGACAACTTGTGACTGTTCATCAAACATAGTGATCATAAACGTTGACACGGTATATAACATGAGTTTTATGATATGGAAATGTGAAGTGCACATTTGGACTCACGGGTGTTTGGCTTGCTTGTATGACATCAAAGCAATATTTATTATAATCCTCAACGTCTCATCTTTCAAAAATACATAGAGTCCTCATACTTTACAGCACTTCCCAAACTCAGACAACAAAAACGTTTGCAAAAGTTTCTCAATTAGTGGGAGGGATGGGGGCAACTTCCTGTCACGCGCGGTGCTCAAGTTCAGCACGGCTGTCAATCAAAACCCATACAGCTCTGTGAAGCGCAGAGCCAGAGTTCTGACGTCATTTATAGCATGTTACTGTACAACTACTGTGTTCCAATTTAGGTGCTTATCGGTACCCAAATGTTCAACGCGTATACGGGTACGAGTGTAAAGGGCTACGACCAAAAAGCAGATGTTTGTTTTCATGAATTTTACAATATAGCCTATTTTGACTTTACCTGAAGTATCTAGTGTCTACTTGGACACTTCCTTTAATGGGTTCCAAGGAGGGACAAATGAACAGAAATAACCAATGGTGACGTAAGATGTAATGCGGTTAGACATTGTAAACACTCGCTATTCCAGTAAGTCTGCTGTATTGGCTAAGGTCTGGTGTCTTTACTGACTACGTGACCGGAACTAACTCTTGATAAAAACTCATGTCCTTCATTAATCAGACTGGGAGTGTACTCCATTAAAATATTGTTATAAAACTACAATTCACTCTACAGACAGACATTTGGTCTTTGCCAGGCCTGGCTACACTACCTTGGCTCTCATTGGCGGATCCTCGATGTCACATGCTTCTCCGGCGTGCTTTTCAAGCTGACCTCCCTCCCCCTCCATCCCTCCCTCCCCCTCCATCCCTCCCTCCCTCTACTTTTCCACTCTTCCCTTTAAATACTTGACCTACTCCTCCACAGCATTGCAAAAGGCCAGCCTCTTTCTCTCTATGCCATCACCAGTGAACTATGGCTCCTGTGCTGCAAAGCCAAGACTCAGCAGAAACATCTGGTCCATTCACTGTGAACTAAAGCATCATTCATCGGACATAGCCGCAGAGCCACAGTAATGACATGTTTATGGTGCAATATTCTTCTAGAACATGGTCTTGCAGAATAAACATTTATTACGACAGCTGCGTATGACTATCCCTTATGTGGTGTTGTGTTCTTGCATCTAGTGGGCACTCACAGACAAGCCACAAATCTGAATTATTCTTGCCACTATGGCTGCGTTTACACAGGCAGCCCAATTCTGATATTTTCCCACTATTTGGTCTTTTAACCAATCAGATCAGCTCTTTTGCTAATAATTGGGCAAAATATCTCCATGTCCCTCGCCAGCCTCTCGCCCTTCTGCCATAATGTCAAGCCCTTCTCCTCCTCACTCGGCTTGACCCAGTCCAGGAGGCGAAGGAGATCTGTGAGGGATCTCCCTGGCGATGGCTCCTGGACACGCTGCTTGGTCCCATCTTGGTGGGTTTTTCTGTCACGAACGTCTACTAAGTGAGTGGACCAAGGCGCAGCGTGCGATACGAACATGACTTTATTAAATTAAAGTACTCAATACAAAACAACAAACAATGACGAATCGTGAAGTCCTCAGTTACAATGACTGATACGGAACAAAAACCCACAAAACTAAGGTGAACACTGACAGTTTAAATATGGCTCCCAATCAGAGATAACGAGCCGACAGCTGACACTCGTTACCACTGATTGGGAGTCACACGACCAAACAAGGAAACACAACCAAATACAACACAACCAATACCAAACACCACCAAATGAACACACCCTGGCTCAAAATACACAGTCCCGGAGCCAGAGCGTGACACAGGTGAACTGTTGTGTCCTCTTTGGTCTAATAATTTCCCCATAATCTCCAAACTGTTCCCTTTCAATTGCTACCATGCTTATGCAATACCCACGAGTGTAAAGGGTTAAGGTCAGGGTTAGGCATTAGGGTTAGCAGTGTGGTTAAGGTTAGTGTTAAGGTTAGATTTAATGACTTTGTGGCTTTGCCAGCTAGTGACCACTCTGCAGAGCTGCCTCGAGAACAAGATTCATGACGAAAAACGCTAACCTGCCTTGAAACAGTGGAACACTTGTGTTCTGTCAGACACACTGAACCTCTCAGAAGGCATGGGTCAAATAATTTCAGTGGTTTTGAACGATCTTGAAGGGATTCAACCCTGCATCCCCGCCATCACACAATTACTGTTGGTGTTTACATAATCCAAAAACGGGTCAGGTGGGCATCATTTGAAAGCTTGTTCTATTGCCAACATGACTAGCTATGTTATAAAATACTATCTTACAGTGCTAGGCTTTCACATAGCAATTCAGAGAAACAAATTGTAATTTGGTGCGCATAGAAAGGAGTAATGCGTGCATTCAGCTGTGTGTTCCGTGGCGAATTTTCTTCACAATGGACAATCATAGGTTAATTCTGTTCAGAACATCAAAGGACAACTTGTGACTGTTCATCAAACATAGTGATCATAAACGTTGACACGGTATATAACATGAGTTTTATGATATGGAAATGTGAAGTGCACATTTGGACTCACGGGTGTTTGGCTTGCTTGTATGACATCAAAGCAATATTTATTATAATCCTCAATGTCTCATCTTTCAAAAATACATAGAGTCCTCATACTTTACAGCACTTCCCAAACTCAGACAACAAAAACATTTGCAAAAGTTTCTCAATTAGTGGGAGGGATGGGGGCAACTTCCTGTCACGCGCGGTGCTCAAGTTCAGCACGCTGTCAGTCAAAACCCATACAGCGCTGTGAAGCGCAGAGCCAGAGCTCTGACGTCATTTATAGCATGTTACTGTACAACTACTGTGTTCCAATTTAGGTGCTTATCGGTACCCAAATGTTCAACGCGTATACGGGTACGAGTGTAAAGGGCTACGACCAAAAAGCAGATGTTTGTTTTCATGAATTTTACAATATAGCCTATTTTGACTTTACCTGAAGTATCTAGTGTCTACTTGGACACTTCCTTTAATGGGTTCCAAGGAGGGACAAATGAACAGACATAACCAATGGTGACGTAAGATGTAATGCGGTTAGACATTGTAAACACTCGCTATTCCAGTAAGTCTGCTGTATTGGCTAAGGTCTGGTGTCTTTACTGACTACGTGACCGGAACTAACTCTTGATAAAAACTCATGTCCTTCATTAATCAGACTGGGAGTGTACTCCATTAAAATATTGTTATAAAACTACAATTCACTCTACAGACAGACATTTGGTCTTTGCCAGGCCTGGCTACACTACCTTGGCTCTCATTGGCGGATCCTCGATGTCACATGCTTCTCCGGCGTGCTTTTCAAGCTGACCTCCCTCCCCCTCCATCCCTCCCTCCCCCTCCATCCCTCCCTCCCTCTACTTTTCCACTCTTCCCTTTAAATACTTGACCTACTCCTCCACAGCATTGCAAAAGGCCAGCCTCTTTCTCTCTATGCCATCACCAGTGAACTATGGCTCCTGTGCTGCAAAGCCAAGACTCAGCAGAAACATCTGGTCCATTCACTGTGAACTAAAGCATCATTCATCGGACATAGCCGCAGAGCCACAGTAATGACATGTTTATGGTGCAATATTCTTCTAGAACATGGTCTTGCAGAATAAACATTTATTACGACAGCTGCGTATGACTATCCCTTATGTGGTGTTGTGTTCTTGCATCTAGTGGGCACTCACAGACAAGCCACAAATCTGAATTATTCTTGCCACTATGGCTGCGTTTACACAGGCAGCCCAATTCTGATATTTTCCCACTATTTGGTCTTTTAACCAATCAGATCAGCTCTTTTGCTAATAATTGGGCAAAATATCTCCATGTCCCTCGCCAGCCTCTCGCCCTTCTGCCATAATGTCAAGCCCTTCTCCTCCTCACTCGGCTTGACCCAGTCCAGGAGGCGAAGGAGATCTGTGAGGGATCTCCCTGGCGATGGCTCCTGGACACGCTGCTTGGTCCCATCTTGGTGGGTTTTTCTGTCACGAACGTCTACTAAGTGAGTGGACCAAGGCGCAGCGTGCGATACGAACATGACTTTATTAAATTAAAGTACTCAATACAAAACAACAAACAATGACGAATCGTGAAGTCCTCAGTTACAATGACTGATACGGAACAAAAACCCACAACACTAAGGTGAACACTGACAGTTTAAATATGGCTCCCAATCAGAGATAACGAGCCGACAGCTGACACTCGTTACCACTGATTGGGAGTCACACGACCAAACAAGGAAACACAACCAAATACAACACAACCAATACCAAACACCACCAAATGAACACACCCTGGCTCAAAATACACAGTCCCGGAGCCAGAGCGTGACACAGGTGAACTGTTGTGTCCTCTTTGGTCTAATAATTTCCCCATAATCTCCAAACTGTTCCCTTTCAATTGCTACCATGCTTATGCAATACCCACGAGTGTAAAGGGTTAAGGTCAGGGTTAGGCATTAGGGTTAGCAGTGTGGTTAAGGTTAGTGTTAAGGTTAGATTTAATGACTTTGTGGCTTTGCCAGCTAGTGACCACTCTGCAGAGCTGCCTCGAGAACAAGATTCATGACGAAAAACGCTAACCTGCCTTGAAACAGTGGAACACTTGTGTTCTGTCAGACACACTGAACCTCTCAGAAGGCATGGGTCAAATAATTTCAGTGGTTTTGAACGATCTTGAAGGGATTCAACCCTGCATCCCCGCCATCACACAATTACTGTTGGTGTTTACATAATCCAAAAACGGGTCAGGTGGGCATCATTTGAAAGCTTGTTCTATTGCCAACATGACTAGCTATGTTATAAAATACTATCTTACAGTGCTAGGCTTTCACATAGCAATTCAGAGAAACAAATTGTAATTTGGTGCGCATAGAAAGGAGTAATGCGTGCATTCAGCTGTGTGTTCCGTGGCGAATTTTCTTCACAATGGACAATCATAGGTTAATTCTGTTCAGAACATCAAAGGACAACTTGTGACTGTTCATCAAACATAGTGATCATAAACGTTGACACGGTATATAACATGAGTTTTATGATATGGAAATGTGAAGTGCACATTTGGACTCACGGGTGTTTGGCTTGCTTGTATGACATCAAAGCAATATTTATTATAATCCTCAATGTCTCATCTTTCAAAAATACATAGAGTCCTCATACTTTACAGCACTTCCCAAACTCAGACAACAAAAACATTTGCAAAAGTTTCTCAATTAGTGGGAGGGATGGGGGCAACTTCCTGTCACGCGTGGTGCTCAAGTTCAGCACGCTGTCAGTCAAAACCCATACAGCTCTGTGAAGCGCAGAGCCAGAGTTCTGACGTCATTTATAGCATGTTACTGTACAACTACTGTGTTCCAATTTAGGTGCTTATCGGTGCCCAAATGTTCAACGCGTATACGGATACGAGTGTAAAGGGCTACGACCAAAAAGCAGATGTTTGTTTTCATGAATTTTACAATATAGCCTATTTTGACTTTACCTGAAGTATCTAGTGTCTACTTGGACACTTCCTTTAATGGGTTCCAAGGAGGGACAAATGAACAGTCATAACCAATGGTGACGTAATATGTAATGCGGTTAGACATTGTAAACACTCGCTATTCCAGTAAGTCTGCTGTATTGGCTAAGGTCTGGTGTCTTTACTGACTACGTGACTGGAACTAACTCTTGATAAAAACTCATGTCCTTCATTAATGAGACTGGGAGTGTACTCCATTAAAATATTGTTATAAAACTACAGTTCACTCTACAGACAGACATTTGGTCTTTGCCAGGCCTGGCTACACTACCTTGGCTCTCATTGGCGGATCCTCGATGTCACATGCTTCTCCGGCGTGCTTTTCAAGCTGACCTCCCTCCCCCTCCATCCCTCCCTCCCCCTCCATCCCTCCCTCCCCCTCCATCCCTCCCTCCCTCTACTTTTCCACTCTTCCCTTTAAATACTTGACCTACTCCTCCACAGCATTGCAAAAGGCCAGCCTCTTTCTCTCTATGCCATCACCAGTGAACTATGGCTCCTGTGCTGCAAAGCCAAGACTCAGCAGAAACATCTGGTCCATTCACTGTGAACTAAAGCATCATTCATCGGACATAGCCGCAGAACCACAGTAATGACATGTTTATGGTGCAATATTCTTCTAGAACATGGTCTTGCAGAAAAAACATTTATTACGACAGCTGCGTATGACTATCCCTTATGCAGTGTTGTGTTCTTGCATCTAGTGGGCACTCACAGACAAGCCACAAATCTGAATTATTCTTGCCACTATGGCTGCGTTTACACAGGCAGCCCAATTCTGATATTTTCCCACTATTTGGTCTTTTAACCAATCAGATCAGCTCTTTTGCTAATAATTGTGCAAAATATCTGAATTGGGCTGCCTGTGTAAATGCAGCCTAAGTAGGTAACCACATCAGCATGATTGCATTGAGCAGTTGTCAATGGTGGACTGTGTTTGATCACCCATACATGTGGCCACAATCTTTTCCCATGCAGGGTGGGAGCTGTGTGCTGTCTGTCACCTACTGCCTGCCTAGCCCACCTCTCTGATTGATTCTTCTTTCTACTTGTTGCCCTGCCCTCCCCTTCCATCACTCTGAAGTCTCCTAATGTTCCAGCCACTGACACGGAAGTAATGGCTTTCCAGCCTCTGGTGCTGTATAAGAGGTGGGGAGGAGAAGGCTTATATTCCTTCAGAGAGCTGGGGCCTCTGTGTTGCGTCGAGACGCGTAGTCTCAGGCTGTCCATGGATCTGTGTAGTCAGAGAATGCCTTTTAATTGCCATGTATACGTGCTTCTCCCGACACGCCCGGTACAGAGTTAACATATAGAAATAGCTCCTTTGGTTTTGAAATAGAAGGCCTGCCAATGAGCTATGTCGGGTTCTGTCTTCACTCCTGGTTGGGATGGTAGCCTAGGTTTAGAATAGGGCAGCTATTTATTTATCTTTTTAGGACAGTAATGGATGTAGACCCAGAAACAAACAGTTGGTTTGTCAAGAATGTGTGCTGATGTTGAGATGCTTTTTGTTTACTAATAAAACTATAACCACCTTTTTCTGGGACTTACATGTCTCTCTTCTCTTCCACGCTGTGTGGGTTGGTCTTTGGTTTTAGCCACAACGCCCAACTTGTGAAGAAGGAGCTCAATTTCCCAGAGAGAGCAAAGCCTAGGCATTTCCCACCACTCAGTATTCCTGGGTTGGGTTAAATGTGGAAGACACATTTCAGTTGAATGCATTCAGTTGTACAACTGACTAGGTATCCCCTTTTCCCTTTCCCATAGAACGAGTCAGGAGGACATACATTATTACTGCTAGACTCTCAGACAGAGTGAGATAGACAGATAGTCCTGTAGCCTACAATAGATGGCAGTCATTTTGACATACACAAGTAACACCCATGAGCATTTCACAACTTCTCATTTTTTACTGTCATCAATATTGACATACAGTATGTTGGGTGTTTCTTTTGTATGTGTGCTCTTCCTTTTGTTCAAACATCCAAGACAGCCTCTTCTCTCTGTATCCCACTGAGGGAGCTGTAACAGGGGGTGTGGGTGAAGAAAGAGGTGGAGTACTGTCTGGCCTACCTGGTTCCAAATAAAACCACACATTTTGAGTCCCTGGCGGCTGTGTGAAAATGTCAGTCAGAATGACGCTTATTCACAGTGAGAGCCTGTCTACTCTGTGTGTGTTTGTTGTGTGTGAGTGTGTGTAATGTCTGTCTGTCTTTCCTCCTTTCTCTGCGCACCATAATCACAGCTACCAGGTAATTGTGTTCTCAGCTCCAAGTCTGTACTGACTAGCACCGTGGGGGGGTATCATCTTCCCCCTTTTACAACAATACAATAGGATCTGTCCATGGGTCAAGACTGTGTGTGTGCTTGTGTACTGCTGCTGCCATTGACACTGGTAGTGCACTACAAAGGGTAGATGTTCTACTAATGACTGCAGGAGTATTAGTATTCTACAGCTGGATAGATAGTAATGACATCACTCATGTCTTTTCTCTTGTCTTCTCTCAGTAGGTAGCATTGGGCCTTTCAATCCGGCAGCGTGTGTTCGCCAGCGGAGTGCAACAGGTTCGCTTGGCCGACTTCGCCTTAGCAATGTGTGTGTGTGACGCACCTGATCGATGGGGCTTAGTGGTAGTGGGAGTCAGTCGACCCATGTGCAAAGCACTCACCTTCTGAGTTAGTTACCACAGTTACGGCTGCCTTTTATAACATGTTTTCTTCTTTAGTTCCCCCTTTCCAACTCAGAAGGTAAATTTTTTTGGACAAGTGGATGTCAGTCGTGATGCATAAACCAGTCACCCTGCCATCCGTCATCCTTCCTCCTCTCTATACCCGTCCCTCCCTAGGGCGGCTCACGAGGGGTCCTCTGAGCCACGCTGCCCATCCATCTCCTTCCGTCCCCTCCCTTGGGTCTGTCCCATGATCAAAGCCCTCTGTGTCCCTCCATTGTTTCTAACAGCGTAATGATTCTATCAGGCCCCGGCCGTAAAGGGCCCCGAGACAGGCCTTGGAACCTCCCCTGTTGAATACGCTTCGTTATGAGATTCATTAGCGTGTCAACATGTGACTGTCCCTCTTTACAGAGCACTGCCCTCTCTCCTGCTTTACTCAGTACCCCTCAGTATCCCTGCTCCCATCAGATTTCTATTTATTTTTTATTTCACCTTTATTTAACCAGGTAAGCCAGTTGAGAACAAGTTCTCATTTACAACTGCGACCTGGCCAAGATAAAGCAAAGCAGTGCGATAAAAACAACAACAACACAGAGTTACATATGGGGTAAACAAAACATACAGTCAATAACACAATAGAACATATATATACAGTGTGTGCAGATGTAGTAAGTTATGGAGGTAAGGCAATAAATAGGCCATTGTGCAAAATAATTACAATTTAGGATTAACACTGGAGATGTGCAGAAAATGATGTGCAAATAGAGATACTGGGGTGCAAATGAGCAAAATAAATAACAATGTAAATAACAATATGGGGATGAGGTAGTTGGGTGGGCTAATTACAGATGGGCTGTGTACAGGTACAGTGATCGGTAAGCTGCTCTAACAACTGATGCTTAAAGTTAGTGAGGGAGATAAATGTCTCCAGCTTCAGATATTTTTGCAGTTCGTTCCAGTCATTTGCAGCAAAGAACTGGAAGGAATGGCGGCCAAAGGAGGTGTTGGCTTTGGGGATAACCAGTGAGATATACCTGCAGGAACGCATACTACGGGTGGGTGTTGCTATGGTGACCAATGATCTAAGATAAGGAGAGGATTTGCCTAGAAGTGATTTATAGATGACCTGGAGCCAGTGGGTTTGGCGACAAATATGTAGTGAGGGCCAGCCAACGAGAGTGTACAGGTCACAATGGTGGGTAGTATATGGGGCTTTGGTGACAAAACGGATGGCACTGTGATAGACTACATCCAATTTGCTGAGTAGAGTGTTGGAAGCTATTTTGTAAATGACATCGCCGAAGTCAAGGATCGGTAGGATAGTCAGTTTTACGAGGGCATGTTTAGCAGCATGAATGAAGGAGGCTTTGTTGCGAAATAGGAAGCCGATTCTAGATTTAACTTTGGATTGGAGATGCTTAATGTGAGTCTGGAAGGAGAGTTTTCGGTCTAACCAGACACCTAGGTATTTGTAGTTGTCCACATATTCTAAGTCAGACCCGCCGAGAGTAGTGATTCTAGTCGGGTGGGCGGGTGCAAGCAGCGTTCGATTAAAGAGCATGCATTTAGTTTTACTAGTGTTTAAGAGCAGTTGGAGGCCACGGAAGGAGTGTTGTATGGCATTGAAGCTCGTTTGGAGGTTTGTTAACACAGTGTCCAATGAAGGGCCAGATGTATGCAAAATGATGTCGTCTGCGTAGAGGTGGATCTGAGAGTCACCAGCAGCAAGAGCGACATCATTGATATACACAGAGAATAGAGTCGGCCCGAGAATTGAACCCTGTGGCACCCCCATAGAGACTGCCAGAGGTCCAGACAACAGGCCCTCCGATTTGACACATTGAACTCTATCTGAGAAGTAGTTGGTGAACTAGGCGAGGCAGTCATTTGAGAAACCAAGGCTATTTAGTCTGCCAATGAGAATGCGGTGATTGACAGAGTCAAAAGCCTTGGCCAGGTCGATAAAGACGGCTTCACAGTACTGTCTATTATCGATCGCGGTTATAATATCGTTTAGGACCTTGAGCGTGACTGAGGTGCACCCATGACCAGCTCGGAAACTGGATTGCATAGCGGAGAAGTTACGGTGGGATTCGAAATGGTCGGTGATCTGTTTGTTAACTTGGCTTTCAAAAACTTTCGAAAGGCAGGGCAGGATGGATATAGATCTGTAACAGTCTGGATCTAGAGTGTCACCCACTTTGAAGAGGGGGATGACCGCGGCAGCTTTCCAATCTCTGGGGATCTCAGACGTTACGAAAGAGAGGTTGAACAGGCTAGTAATAGGGGTTGCGACTATTTCGGCCGCTAGTTTTAGAAAGAAAGGGTCCAGATTGTCTAGCCCAGATGATTTGTAGGGGGCCAGATTTTGCAGCTCTTTCAGAACTTCAGCTGTCTGAATTTTTGCGAAGGAGAAGCGGGGAGAGCAAGGGTGAGCTGGTGGCCGGGTTAGTGGTAGCCAGGTGGAAAGCATGGCCAGCCGTAGCAAAATGCTTGTTGAAATTCTCGATTATTGTAGATTTATCGGTGGTGACAGTGTTTCCTAGCCTCAGTGCAGTGGGCAGTTGGGAGGAGGTTCTCTTATTCTCCATGGACTTTACAGTGTCCCAAAACCTTTTGGAGTTAGTGCTACAGGATGCACATTTCTGTTTGAAAAAGCTAGCCTTTGCTTTCCTAACTGCTTGTGTATATTGGTTCCTGACTTCCCTGAAAAGTTGCATATCGCGGGTGCTGTTCGATGCTAATGCTGTACGCCACAGGATGTTTTTGTGCTGGTCAAGGGCAGTCAAGTCTGGGGTGAACCAGGGGCTATATCTGTTCTTAGTTCGGAATTTTTTGAATGGGGCATGCTTATTTAAGATGGAGAGGAAAGCACTTTTGAAGAACATCCAGGCATCCTCTACTGACGGAATGAGGTCAATATCCATCCAGGATACCCGGGCCAGGTCAATTAGAAAGGCCTGCTCGCTGAAGTGTTTTAGGGAGCGTTTGACAGTGATGAGGGGTGGTCGTTTGACTGCGGACCCATTATGGACGCAGGCAATGAGGCAGTGATCGCTGAGATCCTGGTTGAAGACAGCGAGGTGTATTTAGAGGGTAAATTAGTCAGGATGATATCTATGAGGGTGCCCATGTTTACGGATTTAGGGTTGTACCTGGTAGGTTCCTTGATGATTTGTGTGAGATTGAGGGCATCTAGTTTAGATTGTAGGACGGCCGGGGTGTTAAGCATATCCCAGTTTAGGTCACCAAGCAGTACGAACTCTGAGGATAGATGGGGGGCAAGCAATTCACATATGGTGTCCAGGGCACAACTGGGGTCTGAGGGGGGGTCTGTAGCAAGCGGCAACAGTGAGAGACTTATTTCTGGAAAGGTGGATTTTTAGAAGTAGAAGCTCAAACTGTTTTGATGGTGACAAATGCTTTGATGGTTACATCGACCTCTCTATGAAGAGCTGTTGTTATGTTCAGTATGAATAAAAGCTTTGTGTGTATGTTTGTGTCTCGTAACCACTCCCTCTGTTCTTTAATAGGAGCCCAGCCCAGCCCTGGGCCTGCATGGAGGTCATACGTTTGTCATGAAGTTAATGACAAACATGTGACCACGATGACCCTTTAGCCATGCTCATTTAGACCAACGTCCCCTGCTGGCAGACAGACAGACTGTGCCAACATAGCCTTAGTACCCACACACGCAGACTTGCACGCACAGACACACACACACACACACAAATAAACCCAAATAAAATAAATAAATTGTTTTAATGTAAAAATGACACTTATACAGTAGCCACGCTCCACTCAACTGTAATGTTGCTTCCCTTAGGATGTGTTGTGTGGATGTGTTAGTGGAGGGTCTTGCTGTGCAGTGGAGCTGTGAGAAACACACAGGAGCTGGCAGACAGGCAACAGTGGTGCTGATGGGAGAGGATGGATAAACCACAGGGCAGAGAGACCAGACCATGATGTGATGTCCTGCTGCATGTTGGACTCCAGGGGGGAATTTTCTGCCCTTATTATTAATTAAACATGATGAATAAGTAGTTCTAAATCGACCCAACCCACAGCCGGAAGCAAATGTGCACATGCAGGGATGAGCGTGTGTGAACACACACACACACACACACAAGCAAACACACACACGCCCCTACACACACATTATGCCCACAAACACCCATCAACAGAGCCCACATAATGCATAGCCTACATGACCATGGTAGTGAACTGATGAGCCATGTCATGTTGAGTCTACTGTATACAGTAAATATGGTGGTGGGAGGAGGGTTGGGGTGATGGAAGGATGCTATTCCTGTCACGACTGTAGTGTCATCCCCTCTGGGCTGGAACTGGGAGGCACAAAGGGCTTCTTTTAGTCCCTTTCTCGTGATGCCTCCCTCCTCTTCCCCTCTTGACACCTCACAGACCCAGTCATGTGTTATCCTCTGGGGTATATCAGAGATTATGATTGGAATGTCTACTGTAGCTAGCACAATACAACCCATAAAGTCCAATGCAGTGTCCCTGACATGAGCCTGTTCACAGCCTCTATGGAGGCTACTCTCTCTGTCCTCTCCGCTGGATGGCCTTGCCTGGAATCCATCCTCGCTGGTCTGGTCTCTACTGGGAGTTACACATTCTGTGTTATGCTTCCTATCTACTGGCAATTTGATTTGTTAACAAGCAAGCTGCACTTTGTCCATGCCTAATGTTTGCAGCCAGCCAGGCAGGACTCTACTAGACCGAGTGGTCTGCTGTGATGTAATGATGTGAGGGGTTACAGTGGAGGTCAACACAACATTTATACCGTGTTATATCCTAACCATTGCACTCTCTTGACGGACCAAGATTTCACAGTTGCCTAAGTCTGTCTGGGACCCTCCCCTAACACCCCACCTCTATATCCTGAAACTACCCCCCCACTCCCATTCCTCTGGGTCCTGGTTATCACAGGCTCACCTCGAGCTACTGTGCCTGTTTAAAAACGTGCCCTTTGGACTGTAGTGCTCCCCCGTCTGAGTGTGGATCCGCCTGGGGGTTGGGTTGGGTTGGGTAGGGGGAGAGAGACAGATGCCGCTATGTGGGCTAGACACACTGGATGTAGGTTAAGCGCTTAATTTTACACTCAGCTGTTACTTCAGAAGTTATTTATAAACCTTGACGGGGACAGTGTGATGATGCACAGAGCCAGTCATGGTACCGTGAAAGTTGCGGAGAGAGAGAGTGGAGGGGGGAGAGAGAGAGAGTAAGGGAGAGAGAGAGATTACACAGACCCACAAAGAATTCGAAAACAAATCCAATTTTGATAAACTCCCATATCTATTAGGTGATATACTAAAGTGTGCCATCACAGCAGCAAGATTTGTGACCTGTTGCCACAAGAAAAGAGCAACCAGTGAAGAACAAGCACCATTGTAAATACAATCCATATTTATATTTATTTATTTTCCCTTTTGTGCGTTAACTATTTGCACATCATTACAACACTGTTCATAGCCATAATATGACATTTGAAATGTCTCTATTCCTTTTTTATGTTTATTTCACTTTTATTTATGATCTATCTAACTTGCTTTGGCAATGTAAACATATGTTTCTCATGCCAATAAAGCCCTTTGATTTGAATTGAGTTGGGGGAGGAGACAGAGACTGGGGGGGAGTGGATGAGGGGAGAAAGACTGTGAGAGGGAGAAGAGAGAGAGAGAGTCCTTTGAATTGAATTGAATTGAATTGAATTGAGTGGGGAGAGAGATTGAGTGGGGGAGGTGAGGGTTGACATAGCCAGTCGCAGTGCAGAGGCTACTGTCAGAGGCAGGCAGGGCAGTGTTGTCACAGTCCTACAGCCTGTTTGATGTTCATGAAGATTTGCCTAACAGCCAGACAGCCTGTGTAGTGTGTACAGTCAGTCCAGACAGTCAGTCAATAAGAACAGAAAGTCCCTACAGGTGTAGGATGTTAATTTGATCACCCTGTTGTTGCAGGACATTTTAATGCAAACTTGTAGTGTATTCAAGGTTTAAAAAGGCTTCTAAAGTTTGTAATTTCCACTTTTATATTACGGACTTGATTTGCCCTAACTAAAATGTATCAGCCCCTACAAAAATGTCCATTAATTATAAACCACACAAAAATTTACATTTCCTGTTGCTGCAGGATTATTTTCCTGCAGTGAGACACTGGTCAAATTAAGATCCTATATCTGTATACCATTTATCAGTAGGAGTTCCCCCTATTATTATTATCTTATTGGCAGACTTAATTGCCTTGGTTTCTCTAATGACTGCCTCGCCTGGTTCACCAACTACTTCTCAGATAGAGTTCAATGTGTCAAATCGGAGGGCCTGTTGTCTGGACCTCTGGTAGTCTCTATGGGGGTGCCACAGGGTTCAATTCTCGGGCCGACTCTATTCTCTGTGTATATCAATGATGTCGCTCTTGCTGCTGGTGACGCTCGGATCCACCTCTATGCGGACGACACCATTTTGTATAAATCTGGCCCTTCATTGGACACTGTGTTAACAAACCTCCAAACGAGCGTCAACGCCATACAACACTCCTTCCGTAGCCTCCAACTGCTCTTAAACACTAGTAAAACTAAATGCATGCTCTTCAACCGAACGCTGCTTGCACCCGCCCGCCCGACTAGAATCACTACTCTCGGCGGGTCTGACCTAGAGTATGTGGACAACTACAAATACCTAGGTGTCTGGTTACACTGTAAAATCTCCTTCCAGACTCACATTAAGCATCTCGAATCAAAAGTTAGATCTAGAATCGGCTTCCTATGGAAGATACATTGGAGATAATATAAGGCAAGTATTGGAAACAATAGAACACTATGGAAAATATGGGAAACCAGGCCTGCTATTCATAGCAGACTTCGAAAAGGCATTTGATAAAGTTCGACTGGGGTTTATATATAAATGCCTGGAGCATTTCAATTTTGGAGAATCTCTTATAAAATGGGTCGAAATCATGTATAGTAACCCTAGGTGTAAAATAGTAAATAATGGCTATTTCTCAGAAAGTTTTAGACTGTCAAGAGGAGTGAAACAAGGTTGTCCACTATCGGCATATCTATTTATTGTGGCCATCGAGATGTTAGCTATTCAAATCAGATCCAATAATAATATCAGAGGATTAGAAATCCAGGGCTTAAAAACAAAGGTGTCATTGTACGCTGATGATTCATGTTTTCTTTTAAATCCACAAGTAGAATAATAATAATAATATGCCATTTAGCGACTTACAGTCATGCGTGCATACATTTTAGAATCCCTCCACAGCCTCATAGAGGATCTAGATAAATGTTCTAACCTCTCTGGATTACAACCAAATTATGACAAATGTACTTTATTACGTATTGGATCACTAAAAAATACAATTTTTACATTACCATGTAGTTTACCAATAAAATGATGGTGATGTGGATATACTCGGAATACATATCCCAAAGGAAATAAATGATCTCACTTCAATACATTTTAATAGAAAGTTAGCAAAAATAGATAAGATCTTACTACCATGGAAAGGAAAATACCTGTCAATGTGTGGAAAAATCACCCTGATTAACTCTTTAGTATTATCCCAGTTTACCTATTTGCTTATGGTCTTGCCTACGCCTAGAGAACAGTTTTTTAAAATATATGAGAAAAAAATATTCAATTTTATTTGGAACGGCAAGCCAGACAAAATTAAAAGGGCATATTTATATAATGAATATGAATTCGGAGGACAGAAATTATTAAATATTAGAGCATTAGACCTATCACTAAAAGCTTCAGTCATACAAAAGTTATACTTAAATCCGAACTGGTTCTCAAGCAAATTAGGAAGATTGTCTCACCCAATGTTCAAGAAAGGCCTTTTTCCCTTTATTCAGATTACAACAACTCATTTGCAGTTATTTGAAAAGGAAATAATCTCCCAAATATCACTATTTCTAAAACAAGCCATAGAAAGTTGGTGCAATTTCAATTTAATCCTCCAGAAACGACAGAACAAATAATGCAACAAATATTGTGGTTAAATTCAAATATACTAATTGACAAAAAACCTTTATTTTTTGACAGAATGTTTAAAAAAGGTATAATCTTCGTAAATGATATCATCGGTAGGACTGGTGGAGCTAACAAAAACATATGGAAATGTCTGCTCTACCCAAAATTACAACCAAATAATTGCAGCCTTACCGCAAAAGTGGAAGAGGAAAGTGGAAGGGGGAGAAAGTAAGGAACTTGTCTGTCGGCCTTGCATTAAAGAACATAATTGGTTAAGGAAAACTGTGATAAATAAAAAAGTATATCAGTTTCACTTAAGGACCAAAGGATTGACAGCCGTCCCATATAGATTGCAAAATAGTTGGGAAGAGATTTTTGACGTACTGATCCCATGGCATAGTATTTATGAACTGACACGCAAAACGACACCGGATTCAAAAATTAGAATCTTTCAATTTAAATTATTATATACAATTCTTGCTACCAATAGAATGTTATTTATATGGGGGATACAATCTTCCCAGCTCTGCAGATTTTGCTGTGAAGAGACAGAATCATTAGATCATTTGTTTTGGTTCTGTCCATTTGTAGCTTGTTTTTGGACACAGGTCCAGGAATGGCTAAAGGATTGCAATATTTACCTGGAGCTAACCTTGCAGATAGCATTACTGGGTGATCTGAAAAGTCATAGTCAATCAATCAATAATATAATAATACTTTTAGCAAAATTGTTTATTTTTAATTCACAATCTGTAGAAGCAATGAGAATAGAAAGGTTTAGAATTTTTGTAAAACATCACAGTACGGTTGAAATATATATGGCAAATAGAAATCCTATATGGATGGTGTTAAGAGATAGATGGGAGGTATTGAATAGAGTTGAAGGATGGGACTAATAACAAATAACAACAAATAATAACAAAGATAGCTAATAATGTAAGCATACTGTGTCCATAATAAGTATATAGGTTGTATGTTGGGAGCTTTTGGAAAAGAGCACAGTTAGAAAGATATGGCATATAGAAGCAAACCGGATGGACATCATGAAAATGATCGGAGAGGTTGAGAGTAGAAGAAGTTCAGGAGCAAAAAAAATAAAAAATAAAATAAAAAAATAAATAAATATATATATATATATATATATATAATAGAATTATTGTAAAATTAACTGTGTCCATAAGGTGTAGATAGTAAGTATAGGCCGGAAGTAGAGGCCTGGGCATTGTTGTTCACTAATTTACTCCAAGTAGGGAAAGGATGGCGGGGTTGAAAAGTAATAAAGGGGAGTATATATATAAAAAACATGGGGGATTGGAAGTGATGCAGACAATTACATTGATAGAAGATACAATCTATCTGCAATATTAAGCTGATCCATCCTCCAGAATTTTTTTTGTTTTAGAAATAGTGATATTTGGGAGATTATTTCCTTTTCAAATAACTGCGAATGAGTTGTTGTAATCTGAATAAAGGGAAAAAGGCCTTTCTTGAACATTGGGTGAGACAATCTTACTAATTTGCTTGAGAACCAGTTCGGATTTAAGTATAACTTTTGTATGACTGAAGCTTTTAGTGATAGGTCTAATGCTTTAATATTTGATAATTTCTGTCCTCCGAATTCATATTCATTATATAAATATGCCCTTTTAATTTTGTCTGGCTTGCCGTTCCAAATAAAATGGAATATTTTTTTGCACTTTGGCCTATTTATTTATTGCCTTACCTCCATAACTTACTACATTCACACACACTGTATATATATTTTCTGTTGTATTTTTGACTTTATGTTTTGTTTACCCCATATGTAACTCTGTGTTGTTGTTTTTATCGCACTGCTTTGCTTTATCTTGGCCAGGTCGCAGTTGTAAATGAGAACTTGTTCTCAACTGGCTTACCTGGTTAAATAAAGATGAAATATGACTGCCTCTCTATACCTGGCCTTTGTACAGTGCTGAGTTCTCACAGGAATTTCCCCTGTCTCGTTATAACCTTAAATATCACAGTGTCATGCATCTGACTTAAAGGTAATCAGTTTGCATTTAAATATGCTAATGACGAAGTTGTCGTTTGATTTGTTTTGTGCTCTAGTAGGGTTGATTTAGGTTGGAGAACCTGGATATTTGAGGTAAATCATTGATGTGTCTTCTGCTTTCTGTAGTAGAGTAAATGTGCTATTTGCAGTCACATGAATCACTTGAATTTATAATGTTCTTTGTCAACATATCTTACAATGACTTGTCCACCATTGGTTGATTTGTGTGTTGTTTAGGTAGGTAGTAGGTGTCATCATGAACGAACAAGCTGTGCGTTTCACATGGGTGGTGGTGGTGGTGGTGGGTGGCGCGGCAGTTTGCCATATAAGGATCCTAACAGGAAGTACTTGTGTAATTGAAATGCTATTTCTCCTAAGAGGAAGGAGTGAGTGACAGACATCTTGTAAATAGAGCTCCAATACTTGTTTTCATTTTCATTCTATACAATGTGTAATATTATTTGAGATATTTATAGATTTACTGGAGATCTTGCTAGACATCCTGGAGTTGCATTTGGAGATGCAGAAAGGCACACACACACACACACACAGTATTGTACAACTAACCTTGTGGGGACACACAATTCAGTCCCATTCAAAATCCTATTTCCCCTAACCCCTAACCCTAACCCAAAAACCTAACCTTAACCCTAACCCTAAACCTAACCCTAGCTCCTAACCCTAAAACGAACCCTAGTTCCTGACCCTAACACTAAAGCTAATTCTAACCCTAACACAAATTCTAACCTTAACCCTAAACCCCCTAGAAATAACATTTGACCTTGTGGGGACTAACAAAATGTCCCCAGTTGGTCAAATGTTTTTCCATTTACTATTCTTGTGGGGACTTCTGGTCCCCACAAGTATAGTTAAACATGTCCACACACACACTCACACACACACACACACACACACACACACACACACACACACACACACACACACACACACACACACACACACACACACACACACACACACACACACAGAGTGTCCAGTGGAGAGAGTGGAGTAGAGCGACCCCTCAGGGTTAAGGACTGGCTCTTAACTGTAGCCTATACTTACACTCTCTCTGTTAATAATCATGTCACTACAGGGTTGTAGACTGACACAGTAACACACTGCTGTAGACTGTAGAGGATGATAGGCCTACCCACTGTGGTTCTATCTCCTGTGGGGGTGGTGGGCCATACACAACGAACCAGAGGGACACAGTGGTTCCAGTGGAGTCACTGAGACTGAGCTCGGGGAGAGTGATGGTTGATGCTTCACACTGTGTGTTGTTCTCTCCTTTTCTTTCTGACAGTATTCAAGACACACAGTGTCTGCCATCAAAGAAATGGAAAAGTGTGTAGTCCCGTTGTCTTTCAAATACAGATGATGTTTTCTTCCCTTTGTTGACTCCCTGATGGTCACTTGTACTCAGTGAGACTTTTTTCCCTCTCTTCTCCCCGGGGGCGCTTTGACACATCTGAGACACAGCAGTTGAGTGAGAAGCCTGGCTGTCTTTTTTTTCTGTATTCAATTATTTCTTTTAAAGCTCAGTCTGCCTGGCTGGCTGGCTGTTAGCATTTAAAAATAGCAGCAGGAATGAACAGGTGCTGGTTTGTCAGTGAAATGAAATTGTCTCCATCCTGATGTAGATTTAGAGTCAAAACAAGAGAGGGAGGATATGCTTAGTTGAGCAGTAACTGGACCATCAGCCACCATGTCTTTTAATTTACTATCTCAGAGTTCTATCTATTTATGAATGAAGACAATCCTCTGTATGAGCAAATGTACAGTAAATATGTATGGTAATGTAACACCTTGTCTCTCTTCATCTGTTTAGTAAAGTATTAAAGTAAGGGCAGATGTTCCAGCTCCCTGACTGACTGACTCTCTCCGTTCTCATTCTCTGAACAGGAAATCGTTTTTTCTAATCCAGCTGTCTTGACTTCCTAATTCACAGTGAATTAATTTCCTCTGTAGCAATCACTGGGAGAACAGCTTGGAATATCACTGTCACGATCGTTTACGGACGAGAAGGACCAAGGCGCAGCGTGATATGCATTCATATTTATTTACGTACTGAACACACGACAAAACAACAAACGAAACGTGAAGTCCAAGGTAGACAAATAACATACCTCACACGGAACAAGATCCCACAACTAACAGGTGCCAAAAGGCTGCCTAAGTATGGTCCCCAATCAGAGACAACGATCTACAGCTGCCTCTGATTGGGAACCACCCCGGCCAACATAGATCTACACATAATAGATCTAACAATGAACAAACACAACACGGAATATACACATCCTGACTCAACAAATAAACGTCCCTTGAGTCAGGGCGTGACAATCACAAACAGAAAGGACACGATCTCCTCGTATAGGAATTGGAAGCCAAAGAGCTGTAAGACAGACCTGGACCTGGGGGCACTTCAAGAGGTGGTCCTCCTTCCCCCTCCAAGTCTCCTAGGTGCTTCTATCAAAAGTATTTCTCAGGTAGAAATGTCTGATTCCTGGACATGTTTTACAAGGTTTTACACAATTAAAAGAATGAAAGTAAACTCTCTATGTGCCTTCTCTCAGCTCTAGCATACAGTACACTGATATTCCAACACACAAACCCAACCAAGGCTGGCGGTACTCTTAGTTGTGAAGGACCACATCCAGCTGGGTGGAGAATGCATTATTGCGTTTTGCTGCAATTGCAATTGGGCTTCTTTGCTTGTCTCTATACATATTTGTGTCTTTGTGTATCGTTTTTTCTTTTTTTTTGCAGACCACATCCATTGGTATTGCTGTCTGTGTATAATAAATCCAGTCAGAATGCCACTGGGCTGAGTGCCTGTGCGTGAGAATGATTTGGGTGACGTAGCCAAAGTCTTTTTCATCTTTAGGAGAAGTAATAAAGATGAAACACGAGGGTTGCGGTCTGGACGGTCTGGCGGTCTTTGAAGAGAAGGCCAAGGTAAAGATGAGACAACTGAGGCCTGACTAAAGCATAGGGCTGCTACTGTGTGTGTTTGTGTACGTACATGTTTGCAAGGGTGTGGCTTGTGGAAGTGTGTGTGGCCCTGTGTCTGTGCTGCAGATATCTATCTGGTTTGAATTCTTGCTACTGTGTTGGTCAGCCTTTGCTAACCGGACACATTATCTGATAAGAGTAATATCCCTCAATGTGTCTATTCTATCAGACAGTAATGTACTTTCTTGAATAACAGAGGATAGTATTGTACAGTTTGAGATTAGATGGAGGTCTTTTCGGGGCCATTAGTGAGTTCACTGGGGTTGAACTATGATGCATCATCACCACGCTATCTTAAACCTCCATAACCAGTGCTTCCTATTGTTGTAGTCCTGCAGTCAAATGACCAAATCACCCTCTAGTGGCCTCATGGGTGGAATTTTATTCATATGTTTCATAATTTCATATTTAATAAAACAGATTTATTTTTCTATGTCAAATCAAATGAAATTGTATTTGTCAAATGCGCCAAATACAACAGGTGTAGACCTCAAAGTGAAATAGTTTCTTACAAGCCCTTAACCAACAATGCCGTTTTAAGAAAAATAAGTGTTAAGAAAAAAAAAATACGTTTAACATTTTAAAATAAATAATAATAATTCAAGTTTTGTTATATTTCAGTCTTCTGTGATGTATATAAAGTGTAATATTGGAATGGAAACTCAAAATTGAATACATTTAAACTCAATATCTGACATGGTACAGGTGTCTTCTTTTTTTGTAAGCCCATA
Source organism: Coregonus lavaretus (assembly GCF_964263955.1). NCBI lineage: Eukaryota > Metazoa > Chordata > Actinopteri > Salmoniformes > Salmonidae > Coregonus > Coregonus lavaretus. Next base: position 12,957,042 of record NC_140015.1, on the reverse strand, counting down.
ACCATGTGTGTGAGATGTATACTTCTATTTCAAAGTAGATTTGTTTAAGACTATCAAGAAACACTGTGTGACCCTGATTTAGCCCACTGCAGTAAAAGGTTAATAGTTGCTCTTGATCAACGTGATTTCAGGGCAATTTGTATTATTCTGTATGTAAGTCTGTAACATGCCATTTAGTATGATATGTTTACGTTACGTTAGGTTACATTATGAATGGAATAGCGGTCGTACAATATCATACGAATTATAGGACATACAGTATCATACGTCTTACCTGGTCGTACAATAACATATACATTGGATTACACAAATTATTATACATCTTCGAGGACGTATAGTATTATACTTATTTCGCCATAACAACAAAGTAGAATTATGGGGAGAATTTACGTTGGCGATTAGCGAAACTATTGACAAAGGTTAAGATCATTTACGTAAAAGGTTAGGAAAACTAATACGACAAAGGTTAGGTGAATTTATGTAGCAGGTTAGGTGAATTGGGTTACGTTTAGAATAGGAGTTAGGGGAAGGATTAGCTAAAATGATACAGTTGTCCCCAATGAGACATGAACACGCAACCTTTGGATTGCTTGACGGTTGCGGATTACGCCCACCCATCTTCCCAGACCAACCTCCCTACTTTTGTTTCTGTCTAAAGTAACTAGACCATTAGTAGGTATCATACATCTTGGAGGTGCTCAGAAATACATAAAGTATGTTTCGTATGGTTCTGAGGCCAGGCTGTCTTGATAGACCACTGACATGGATTCGAACTTGATGGAAAGACTTCCAGTCTTGTACTTACTTGAGCATTATTAATTTATGGCTCCAGTACTGGTTAAGTGAATCTAAAGAATGTACACATAAGCCTGGAGGTTGAATTTTAAAGTCACTGTACATTTAACATCCTTAATATGTAATGTTTTGAGCTCATATATGATAGGTGTTATATATACTGTATGTGTGTGTTGACCAACGACGTAGGTTACCTTGGTGTCACCTCTGATCTCTGTCTTACCTCTGACTGACACATGGGTCATGTGTCACAGGTGAAGAACCAGGATGAAGCTTGTTTCACGCCTCATTGACCATTTGGCTGATTTATTGCTCTTTCTGTCATTCGCTCGCTTTTTCTCTCCCCTTCTCCATTTTTTCCTGTTAAATTGGGGTCATGAGACTGTCTGCCAGGGTAGTGTTGTGGTCTGAGAGCCAGGAAAAAGAAAAGGTACTTAGATAGGTGGTGAACTGACTGACTGCACACAGTGCAGCTGCAGTACGTGCACAACAGAGAACAGCAGGGCTGAGCCAGTGCAGCGAGCCTGAAATAGGTTAGAGGGCAGTGTAGGTTATGGTGGTCACATGTCTGTTTGCACCCTTCCTCCATCACCACGTCCGCCAGGCACTAAACACAGGACCTTGACTGATTCTAGACTAGGTTGGGATGTTGTAGGACTCAGTTGTTGTGTGTCTGTTTGGGGGAGATGGGGATAGTGGGAGAGCAGAAACAAGGAGGGAGACTTGAGGGAGACGTGAAGGGAGAGCGTGAGACGGTGGAAGGAGATCCAGACAGAAATCAAGATAATATGTGAATGTTTTGTTTGGAGCATCTGCACAGCAACATAATGTGTTGTCCTGCTGTTCTGCTTGTTCCTGGTCCAACCAGAGGCTCCTCCTAACCCATACCTCTCAGCCCCTCAGCAGGCTCCTCCTAACCCATACCTCTCAGCCCCTCAGCAGTTTCCTCCTAACCCATACCCCTCAGCCCCTCAGCAGGCTCCTCCTAACCCATACCTCTCAGCCCCTCAGCAGGCTCCTCCTAACCCATACCTCTCAGCAGGCTCCTCCTAACCCATACCTCTCAGCAGGCTCCTCCTAACCCATACCTCTCAGCCCCTCAGCAGGCTCCTCCTAACCCATACCTCTCAGCAGGCTCCTCCTAACCCATACCTCTCAGCCCCTCAGCAGGCTCCTCCTAACCCATACCTCTCAGCAGGCTCCTCCTAACCCATACCCCTCTGCCCCTCAGCAGGCTCCTCCTAACCCATACCCCTCAGCCCCTCAGCAGGCTCCTCCTAACCATACCTCTCAGCAGGCTCCTCCTAACCCATACCCCTCAGCAGGCTCCTCCTAACCATACCTCTCAGCAGGCTCCTCCTAACCCATACCTCTCAGCAGGCTCCTCCTAACCCATACCCCTCTGCCTCTCAGCAGGCTCCTCCTAACCCATACCCCTCTGCCCCTCAGCAGGCTCCTCCTAACCCATACCCCTCTGCCCCTCAGCAGGCTCCTCCTAACCCATACCCCTCTGCCCCTCAGCAGGCTCCTCCTAACCCATACCCCTCTGCCCCTCAGCAGGCTCCTCCTAACCCATACCCCTCTGCCCCTCAGCAGGCTCCTCCTAACCCATACCCCTCTGCCCCTCAGCAGGCTCCTCCTAACCCATACCCCTCTGCCCCTCAGCAGGCTCCTCCTAACCCATACCCCTCTGCCCCTCAGCAGGCTCCTCCTAACCCATACCCCTCTGCCCCTCAGCAGACTCCTCCTAACCCATACCCCTCTGCCCCTCAGCAGGCTCCTCCTAACCCATACCCCTCTGCCCCTCAGCAGGCTCCTCCTAACCCATACCCCTCAGCCCCTCAGCAGGCTCCTCCTAACCCATACCCCTCTGCCCCTCAGCAGGCTCCTCCTAACCCATACCCCTCTGCCCCTCAGCAGACTCCTCCTAACCCATACCTCTCAGCCCCTCAGCAGGCTTCTCCTAACCCATACCCCTCTGCCCCTCAGCAGGCTCCTCCTAACCCATACCCCTCTGCCCCTCAGCAGGCTCCTCCTAACCCATACCCCTCTGCCCCTCAGCAGACTCCTCCTAACCCATACCCCTCAGCCCCTCAGCAGGCTCCTCCTAACCCATACCCCTCTGCCCCTCAGCAGGCTCCTCCTAACCCATACCCCTCTGCCCCTCAGCAGGCTCCTCCTAACCCATACCCCTCTGCCCCTCAGCAGACTCCTCCTAACCCATACCCCTCTGCCCCTCAGCAGGCTCCTCCTAACCCATACCCCTCAGCCCCTCAGTAGTCTCTGGGTATACGTGGGTCTGGACAGGTATGACCCCCTCATGACCTCACCATCACTCTTGTCCTGCCACCCAGGTTTACCTGATAAGATGTTGATCATAAACAGCTTGATATGAAGCATTAGCCTACTAACTGTTGTTGGTGACATATAAATTCAACGTGTTTGACAAGATAGGCAATATGTGTGGGAGTGTGGTGCAACGGCAGCTGTGCGGTTTCCCAACACACATTGCCCGGAGCGGCTAGGGATCAAATCCCATCCCCTCCACCAATTTCATGCTGTCCTCTTCCCTCCATCACTTATTTCAATGTGTCCCATTTCCTTTCAAAAACGGATAAATGCATGAGGGGGACGGAGCTCCCATCCTCCTTTAAACAGTCAAAATAAAGTTAATATGTATGCTATGCACTATGATTTTTGGAATGCCATTGAGGTGCTAAGGTTTGTGGGAGCTCTCCATCAGTGAACAGCATCATGAAGTGCTTTGGTAATCAGATTTTGTCAATGTTGTGGTCCCTTTGAAAAAAGACGACTTCCACAGTAGCACGCAAGGTTATACTCACTTCCTCTTTCTCTTTCTCTTTCTCTCTCCCTCTCTCTCAGGTTTGGGGTGCTCCTCTACATAATATCCTGCTATTACATGGTAGCAAGACCTGAAGACAAGAGGTAAGCAGGGTGACCTTCTCCTTTCAATTTTAACACTGTGTAGATCTCTCATTGGGTCAACTAGCAGAGTGCACTCTATCTGTGATCTAGTGATGTGTGTCAGTTAATGCCGTTATAAGTGGGTGGCTCACAAAAGAGTCTCAAGATTCACTTCAATGATAAAGAGTGAAGAAGAATGCTGAAGAAGAAAAAACAAAAAGGGAGCAACTTTCACTTCTCCTCAGGTCTCAATGTGCCACTATGTTTGGCGGTTGTGGGAAGGTAAGTACTAGACCGAGGGGAACTTTCTCATCCCTCTGGTGGAGTTGACAACTAAGGTGCTAATGGTGGGAACCAGGTGCCTGGTAAGGTCACAAAGGCCGATGAATTCTGTCAGTCTGTCTGTCAGTCACCCACCGCTAGACAGAGTTCGCTTACTGGCAACACCCAGCAACCACAGACACAGATACAGAGCAGCTCCTATGATGATTGACGTGTGTGTGTGTGTGTATATAGTAGTGTGTTGATGATGACTGATCATCGTGTGTGTGTGTGAATGTGTGTGTGTGCGTGCGTGTGTGTACAGTAGTGTGTCATTGTGTGTGTTTATGTGTCAGGGTTGTGTGGTTGTGGGCATGGGGTGGTACAGACTGGCAGTCCTACACAACAGGAGAACATGTCAGGAAGAGGCTGGTACAGCACTGTAGAACAGGCTCACAGCTCTTCCTGTATGGTTCCTCTTCCGATTGGCTGACAGTAGTCTGCTCATAGCCACCTGCTGGGCCACACACAGAGCAAGATGACTGACGGAGGTCATTCTGTTACATTTAAATCTACCTCCTAGCTAATGCCACTCCAGCTCAGAACGCACTCAAATCTTCTGTCATGCTTTTTTTTTTAGCAACCGTACAGGTGTAGAATCTTAATTTGACCTATAATGCCACAGCAAAATAATCCTGCAGCAACAGGATTTGAACGTTTAGTCCACAATGTTGCTTGATCAGTGGTTAGGCTATTAGCTGGCCAAAATTAGGTTACATGAAAAGTGCAATACTGTTGATATAACCGTGTGTTAGTGCAGGTTTTCAGTGAATTTATGTAAATCATGAAGCTCAAATTCTCAGCAACAAAAGAGTGATTAAATTAAGATCCTAAACCTGCATGTAGAAGTTTATTGAGGAGGTTAAGGACACTATATAAAGAGCTTTCGTTCCCTTCTACATTGTGTCCTCGTATACAAAACATACTGAGACAGAGACATTACTGACACACTCTCTCTCTCTCTCAGAGCTAAGGGACCTGTATTGTCTATTGTTGACCTCACAGACCTTAGTCCAATAAATATGTCCAATATGTTCAAATATTTGAGCTGCACATAATTTAGGCTACTTGGCCTTGTACAATTGAGCCAATGACGTAGTGCAAACCCCAAGCGAAGGAGGTCTGCTGACTTTGCTCCAAGCGAAGGAAGTCTGCTGACTTTGCTCCAAGCGAAGGAAGTCTGCTGACTTTGCTCCAAGCGAAGAAGGTATTTGACATGTGTATTTAATCCAGATCCGCTCCCTCATGCAGCTGTTGACTCAACACAGAGCAGAATGTTTGGACTCTCAACTCCTCCAGAGCGAAACAAACTGCCCAACTACAGCTGTCAAACACAACCAGTCCAACTGCTCTGTGGCCGTGTCAGTCAGATACATCATCTGTCTCAAAGAAGCTTCTTTCACTTTTAGTCAACTCAAACTGATGCTCTCCTCTTTTGATTGAAAACCTTCTGAACATTTTCCATGTCACTTCAGATCTGCTCATCCTACTCTCTAATTTCTCTCTTTCCCCTCTCTTCAAATCTGCTCCACACATCCCCCTTCTCTTCTCTTCTCTTCTCTTCTCTTCTCTTCTCTTCTCTTCTCTTCTCTTCTCTTCTCTTCTCTTCTCTTCTCTTCTCTTCTCTTCTCTTCTCTTCTCTTCTCTTCTCTTCTCTTCTCTTCTCTTCTCTTCTCTTCTCTTCTCTTCTCTTCTCTTCTCTTCTCTTCTCTTCTCTCTCTCTCTCTCTCCTCTCCTCTCTCCCCCCCCCCCCCCCCCCCCCCCCCCCCCCCCCCCCCCCCCTCTCTCTCTCTCTCTCCCCTCTCTCTCTCTCTCTCTCTCTCTCTCTCTCTCTCTCTCTCTCTCTCTCTCTCTCTCTCTCTCTCTCTCTCTCTCTCTCTCTCTCTCTCTCTCTCTCTCTCTCTCTCTCTCTCTCTCTCTATCTATCTCTATCTCTCTCTCCCTCCCACCCTGCCTCCCCCCAGGGTGTGCAAGATGGCAGTGTGGATCCAGGCCCAGCAGCTCCAGGGGGATGCACTACACCAGATGCAGTCTCTCTATGGACAGCACTTCCCCATCGAGGTGCGCCACTACCTGTCCCAGTGGCTTGAGGGCCAACTCTGGTGAGTGCAGCACAAAGCACACCACTCTACCTGACAGAAAGACATGCCTCACCCGATAACCCTCACATTCGGTTCAATCACAGTCACAGTAGTAGCAGTGGCCATCGAGGTGTAGTAGCCTGAGAGCAATGTATAGTAGCAAGTGTGTAAAGTCACTGTCCCTGTGTATGTGCTTGAGTGAAGGTGTGTGTGTTAGGGAATGCATCGGGGATTTGTGGCTGTCTGTTCTGCATGTATGTACATACAGGATATCTCTGAGCATTCTATATGTCCCTATGCCAGGGATGTGATCGATCTGGAGAACCCCCAGGAAGAGTTTAAGGCCAAGCGTCTGCTGGACAGCCTGATCCAGGAGCTGCAGAACAAGGCTGAGCATCAGGTGGGAGAGGACGGCTTCCTGCTCAAGATCAAACTGGGACACTACGCCAGCCAGCTCAAGGTGAGACAGATTGAACCAGTACAGTAGACCAAGGGCCCTCACGAACCTCCACAGAAAGCTAGCTAGAGAAAGGTGAGACAGATGGGCAGTACCGGTATGAAGGTGAGAGATACTGTGCACAGATACCCAGTGTATGTGAGCAGAGCACAAAGCCAGTGCCCTCACAAAAACCTCCACACCTAACTAGCTAGCTGAACAGTGTTAATAAAGCCAGGCTAAAAAACTCACAATGTTATGAGAACCTTACAGCCAACTGTACCAGCCAAATCGTGGTGATTATTATTTCAATTATACTGATACCAAACCTCAGCTAAATGTTAGTTATCACAGCCTCATTGGCAAAAGGGTCATATCCATAAACCCCAACCCAACAGTATGTGAGAACAGCCTGCTCTGGTCAGTGTGTCTATATGAAGAAAAACAAAGGGTGGACAATACTGGGCTACGGTAACCAGGCAGTGTTGCCTTTTATGATTGAGCTTTTCACTCAGGGATCTCAGTGTGTTTGTATTCACCCTTATGGACAGGTTTCAGAGGAACAAGCTGTCTCCTATCACCTTCCACGGTGGGAGAAGGAGGCATCTTGTCAACACAACACTCTGTAGGCCTACAATGCAGTCTTTCAACCCCGCATGGTGCCTTGGTGTGTGTATGCGTGCATGAGAGAGGAATTTAGACCACTGTTTCCCAACTCCAGTCCTCCAGTACCCCCAACAGCACAACTGTTTATTGTAGCCCCGGACAAGCACATCTGATTCAACTTGTCAATTAATCATCAAGCCTTCGATGAGTTGAATGAGGTGTTTTTGTCTGGGGCTACAACAAAATGTGTGCTTTTGGGAGTACTTGAGGACCGGAGTTTAGAGAGAGAGAAAAGAGAGAAAGGAAGAGAAATGTAGCCAGTGGATGTGAGACCAAGTCATCTGCACTTGAGAGAAGGATCTCATTAGTCTAATTGGGTTTAGGCAGGCTCAGGGAGTGGGCTTTAGAGCGTTAGCGTGCCACGGAGCGGAAGCGGGCTAAATTGGTCAGTGTCGTGTGCAGGGCCGTACTGCCAGTCAGTGGCTAACACAGCTAACAGGCCTAACAAGGCAGCACATGTGGTCCTTGTCTTTCAGAGCACGTATGACCGCTGTCCTCTGGAGCTGGTGAGATGCATCAAACACATCCTGTACACGGAGCAGAGGCTAGTTCGAGAGGCCTCTAATGTGAGTATGAATCACACACTCTCCAACTTCCATTCCTACTCCCACCCACCTGGGAAGCTTGTTTCACAGGGATGCATATAAAATACACCTGTTGCTCTTATGCACACACACACACACACACACACACACAAACACACACACACACACACACACACACACACACACACACACACACACACAGAAATAATATGGAAATACCCACACACCTTCTATAGACATTGCAGACACCCAAACTGTGTAAACACCACACAGAGATGTTTAACATAACACGGCCAATTGCATGACATTATGGAAATCACAGCCATTGGGGGCCACTTTGCTGCCTCTCTGCCGACATCAAAGGGCGTTTACTCTCAATTTTCCCTCAGACATACATAAACCTGTTAACAACCACATAAATACATAAATACACACAATGCACGCACACACACACACACACATAGCACAAACCTTCACACACACACCTAGTCAGAGAACCTACACAGACACAACCCATATGGCTCGCTGAAAGCTCAACTTTGAATTTCTCATTAATCAGCAATGCTGTAGGCCTGGTGTGGAGGTGAAGAAATGAGATGTTTTATAACAAGGGTTATAAAACCATAAGCCGGTGGTCCATAAAACATTTGAATATCAATAAACCCAGTGTTCAATTGATTTCCAGTCCTGCCAGGCTTCTCCTATCACAGGATTGCACATTCTACGTGATTGCATTCCCTCCTGTTTATTCAGACTGTCTTCACAGTGCTCACGTCCCCAGCTTTAACAAGCCATGGGCTGTGTCTGCCCACGATAAGGAAATGCATGTTCAGTCAGTGGTGATCACTGCTGGTTATGGTCATTAGGGATTACTGTTGAATAACACGAGCAGGGGTCATTGAGTTTGTGTTAAAGAGGCACAGGGCGATTTCAGGTTCTGTCAGTTTATGTGTCTTTCTACTCCATGTAATGATGATGAGTTCCTGCAAATCGTCAAAGCCAGCATTGTTTACCTGCACAGCCCTCTCACCTCTCTCTCCTCTCTCTGATTGGCAGTCGAGCTCCCCAGTGGGCGGGATGATGGACAGCATGTCCCAGAAATACCAGCAGATCAACCAGGTGTTCGAGGAGCTGCGCCTGCTGACCCAGGACACAGAGAACGACCTGAGAAAGCTCCAGCACAACCAGGAGTACTTCATCATCCAGTACCAGGAGAGCCTCCGCATCCAGGGTGAGTCAGCCTTGCCCTGGTCCCCCTCCTAGCCACAACACCCTGGGTCATCAACCCCAGCAGCCCTCACCTTTATAGGGTAGAATGACGTGTGGGTTTGTAGGTGAGTGAGTGGGTGTCAGTGTGTGTGTGTTGTCTGCAAAGTAAAAGAAAGGTGTGTTTATGTGAAATTTGCTGACCTCCCCGTCTCTCTTGTCCTGTCCTTCCCCAATCACTCTCCTCTCCCTCTCCCTCTCTTTGCCCCCATGCAGCCCAGTTGACCAGCCTGGCCACACTGCCCCCTGCTGACAGACAGCTGAGGGAGCCCACCTTACTGAGCAAGAGAGCCACCGTGGAGGCCTGGCTCACCCGGGAGGCCAACACACTACAGAAATACAGACTGGTACACTACTTTTTATACTGCATACACACACGTACTGAAACACACACACACACACACACACACACACACACGTACACACACACACACACACTACATGATTACAAACTGGTAGTGAACTGCAGTATAATTATATTTGTCATTATTTAAAGCTATGAAGACAGGAGAGGAAAGTAGGCTCAGAAATCTGGAGGGATCTCATGCCTTCAGGATATAAAAGCTGGGGATGTATATTGATTGGAAAATATGTATGACATGCTAATATATGGGTACATTCTTATCGGTGTGTGTGCGTGCGTGCGTACGTGTATGTGTACCTGCCTGCGTGTGTGTGTGCCTACCTACCTGTGTCCCTAGGACCTGGCAGAGAAGCACCAGAAGAGCCTACAGCTGCTGAGGAAGCAGCAGACCATCATCCTGGATGACGAGCTGATCCACTGGAAGAGACGGCAACAGCTGGCCGGCAACGGGGGTCCTCCGGAGGGGGGGCTGGACATCCTGCAGTCCTGGTGAGACCCCCTCTATCACCCTCTACCCCTCACAGAGATCGCATATGTCTATGATTGATCAAAGGGCAGGGGCCACCAAGTTAACAAGCTGACTATTGGATACTGCTGGGTTTACATGGGGTGTAGTTGGGAAGATTACTGTAGTCTAGGTTGAAGATGACAAAGGTTAAGACAATGGGATTCTAATATCCCATAACTCTTTGCAACAATGGGGAAGAATTTTAAACAATGGGACTAGCAATGTGAGCGAAAAGGACTAAAAGTGAATGTTAGCAGTACAGAAAGTTTGCCATCAAAGTAGAAAATAAACACAATCGTAGTGAATTTCAGCTAACTACTCAGCAAAAACATAGCATGACTGTTTTCCTGTCATTTAAGCGTTTTTCAAATGATCTACAACCACTTTATTACTTGTTTTTCCCGAATGCTGGTCACGTTTTCAATGCTAATCCTGTAGAATCCGCAACGGTCCAATGATTGTGTTTATTTTTTAACGCTCCAGCATTGAATTATTACCTTGTCTTAACCTGTATATTTTTGCCCTAGACTGTAGTCTGTCTGGTTGTCTGAGCTTGTAGGAGTCTGAACTCTGAACTTTGAGTTGTGTGATCTTAATTTGCCCAGTTTGAGAACCTTATTTCAAATGTGTGTGTGTGTGTATGTGTGTCTCTGTGTGTGTGTGTATATTTCCCTCTGTGTGCGTGAGTGTGTGTGTGTGTGTGTGTGTGTGTGTGTGTGTGTGTGTGTGTGTGTGTGTGTGTGTGTGTGCGTGTGCGTGTGTGTGTGTGTGCATGCTCACGTGTGTGTGTATGACTCAGGTGTGAGAAGTTGGCAGAGACTATCTGGCAGAACAGGCAGCAGATCAGGAGAGCAGAACACCTGAGACAACAGCTGCCCATCCCTGGCCCCATCGAGGAGCTACTGAACGACCTCAACAGCACCATCACAGACATCATCTCAGCACTGGTCACCAGGTGTGTGTGTGTGCGCGTTTGCATTCGTGTGTGTTTGTGTGTGTGTGTGAGTGGCTTTGAACTGGAATGTGGGTGTGTGTAAATGTGAACCTCTTATGGAGTCACTTATCTTCAGTGTGTGTGCTACTCAGCAGTCATGTTTACACCCCCCCATCTCCTCTGCGTGATGGGACTGAATGGAGAACAACTGAACTGTGTTATTCAGTGTGAACCCTTATACAAGCCCTATCCTACTGACACAACCCCTGACTCCTTATGTGGTCAATAGAGTGCGAGATTACATTTATTACCAGAATTATATTAGAAATGACTCACCACCGCACATCACAGGAGCCCAGTTTTGTGCCTCTGTGGAGCAGCAAAGCTTGTGTGTGTGTATGTGTTTGACTCTGTGCTGAGGCCAAGCTTGGTTGTTCCGGGGCAGGGGTTAGCAAGCTGCTGATAGTTCCTCCACCAGCCCAGCCCAGCTCTGCTCCCAACCCCTGCTGAACCTGCCAATGAACACACAAACACAACCCCAGTCAGCCTGCATTTACCCTCAACCCTACAAGGAGGGAGAGATGGAGGGAGGAGAGAGGGAGGCCTGCTATAGATCCGAGAGGAGAAGGAAAACAGGAGAGAGAGTTTCAAAGACATTAAGTGAAAGAAAGAAGGGGGTCAGCGATGGAGGCAAAAGGGAAATTAAAGAGGGTCGATACGAGAGCTAAAGTGACAAAAAGTGTTTGAGACTAGAGATGAAGAGTCTACAATAATGGGGAGAGGGGGAGAAAGTCACATCGGCTCAGAAAGTTAGCTTGTGTTCAATGGTAGAGTGTTGTAGCCCTGTGGGCACTGTCTGTCAGCCCGTATCAGTCCGCCAGCCTCACTGACTGGATCAGGAAGTCTTCTGAGTGCACCCAGAACCCTCTGCTCTCTCCCTATCCCCGCTGTGGTCCCCACAGAGACCCATTATGCACTGAGAAGCTGTGTCATTGTCAGAACGATGTCCGTTATGCCACAGACGGGGGAGCGTTGAGAGCGTAACACTCCTTTTAAAGTCCATACTACTGCCCTGGTGTTTCCTCTCCTCTAAACTCGCTCTTTCCTGCTCTCCAGCGAAACCACACCCACATCCTCTCTACTGTTCCCCCTAAACCTCTAGCAGGCGCCTGGGAGGGAGGCTAGGGGGGAGGGAGGGTATCTCATCACTGCCTGCTCACAGAGTTGAGAATATTGAGTATTGTCAGCCAAGCCTAAAACACAAGCAGCGTTCTCTACTCAAAAGCCCTCTGTGCCTGAATGAATGAGTGTCACGCTGTCTGTGTGTGTTTATCGTTCGTCTGTCTGTGTGTGTTTATGTGTGGGAGCATCGAGAGCTGACAGCTTGCATACTGCATACTTTTCAAAAGCAGGTCAAATAGACTTAATAGGCAGTAGTGTGTGATGGGCAGAAATCCCTGTGGTGATCTGTTGGTTAAAGGGATAGCGCTAAATGTTTTCAATTAAGCCCTTTTCCTTCTACTAACCAAGAGTCAGATGAAATCATGGATACCATTTTTATGTCTCCGCGTGCAGTTTGAAGGAAGTTGAAGTTAGTTTCTGGAGTCATTACATTTACTCTGGGTAAGCTAAAATGTTGCACTATCCCTTTAAAGAAACCCTCTACACTTTCATCTGACTCTAATCTGTTTGTCCTGCCCCCTGTCCATTCTCTCTCTCGCTCTCGCTCTCGCTCTCGCTCTCTCTACCTCCAGCACCTTTATCATAGAGAAGCAGCCTCCCCAGGTGCTGAAGACCCAGACCAAGTTTGCCGCCACAGTGCGCCTCCTAGTGGGCGGGAAGCTCAATGTGCACATGAACCCCCCGCAGGTCAAGGCCACCATCATTAGTGAACAGCAGGCCAAGGCCCTGCTCAAGAACGAGAACACCAGGAAGTAAGTCACAGCATAGAGCCCCCTCATCACTGATATCTACTGTAGCTTTACTGCAACCTTAAGCATAACACAAGACTTAACCCTGTTTTCTTCAAACCTAGTCCATGGGATTCAGCTCAAGGGCTTGATGATTAGTTGTGTTAATGCTGGGATAGAAGAAAGATGTGCACACCCTCTGGGTCTCCAGAACACTTCTTCAGCCAGAGCTTTACAAACCCCACTCATGACCTACTGTAAACTCTGTAGTGCTTACTACAGTACAGGCCAGACACATGGCTGGAACTCAATCAATGCCACAGTGGAATCCATGGAGCAAGTGGAGATTCCACATTTAGATGATACTTTCGGGCGTTCCACATTCCATACACCTAATAGAACCCTAAAGTAGTTAGTGTATCAATGTTATCTCAATCACCATTTCCTTCCTAGTACTAAAATAATAGCTGTGTTAGCCTATCCCTAGCCCAGGGGCAAATCTGGGTGGCATATTGCAAGATTGTCAGCGTTGGCATCCTGAAAAAAACTTGTCTCACATAAATTGAAATTAGTCATTCCCCTTCATGTTCTGTGAAAGTTTCATGACTCTATCATTTAATAAATATTCTGAAGCATCTAACTCTCGTCCTCCTCCTCCTCCTCCTCCTCCTCCTCCTCCTCCTCCCTTCCCCCTCTCCCAGTGACAGCAGTGGAGAGATCCTTAACAACAACTGTGTGATGGAGTACCACCAGGCCACAGGAACACTCAGCGCCAACTTCAGGAACATGGTGAGGATGGATGGGACCAGGGTAGAGGATGGATGGGACCAGGGCAGAGGATGGATGGGACCAGGGCAGAGGATGGATGGGACCAGGGAGGCTCAAACTGTAATACCACACCTAGAGAAGATTCTCTTCAGAGACAAACCCCAGCTTAACTGGAGTCCAAGAAGCTTTTGGAGATTCTGCATGCTCATTTTGTGTTCATACTCATAATGATGTCATGTTACTCAGCACACAGTTTTCAGTTCCCTGGGGTCCTCCATGGATCATTTACATGTAAACTCTGGCTTAAATGGTTACTTCGGGATTTTGGCAATGAACTTGTGAATACCATTTTTATGTCTCTGTGTCCAGTATGAATGAAGATAAAGGTAGAATGCTAGTAAATACGCATTGGCTTGCGAAACTATCTCTAACTTCCTTCATACTGGACACAGAGACATGGTATCCATAAGTTCATCTGACTCTGGGGAAGTATGACCTCATTGCCAAAATCCCGAAGTATCCCTTTCAATCTGCTCATGGAATCAAAGGGAATCATGTATGTGTGTGTGATCAGAGAACAGCTCCTCAAAGTGAATAGACTAGAAGATGTTTGTGTGCTGTGCTGCTCTCCTCAACCCTCATGATCCTCCTCTGCGACCCCACCTCCTCTTTCATGTAGTCTTTGAAGAGGATCAAGCGCTCGGACCGGCGAGGGGCAGAGTCTGTGACAGAGGAGAAGTTTACCATTCTGTTTGAGTCCCAGTTCAGCGTCGGGGGTAATGAGCTGGTCTTTCAGGTTAAGGTAAGAACTGATAACCTGGTCCCAGATCTGTTTGTGCTGTATTGATAAGGCTTAAGAAGAGATGAGCAGAGTGGTGGACTAGCCCAAGATGAGCTGTTGGCTCTAGTCTAACCTAACGTCTCAGCGGCGTTTCTTTCTTTCTGGTCCTGACGAGAAATTTAAAAAATGTTGGGGGAGGTTCTGTTCTGCACTTTTGAACCAATGCAGTAAATGTGGAGGAGGAGTTAAGATGGAGTGTTGCCTTGTTAATGTCCAAAAGGGGAAGTCGGGTCACAAGCTCTCTTTCCATTTCTCCAGAAAACCAGATGCATCCAGTTGTCGTCGACCCGCAGAGGGTGGCTCCAGTCAATACACCTACAGTGAGGGAAAAAAGTATTTGATCCCCTGCTGATTTTGTACGTTTGCCCACTGACAAAGACATGATCAGTCTATAATTTTAATGGTACGTTTATTTGAACAGTGAGAGACAGAATAACAACAAAAAAATCCAGAAAAACGCATGTCAAAAATGTTATAAATTGATTTGCATTTTAATGAGGGAAATAAGTATTTGACCCCTCTGCAAAACATGACTTAGTACTTGGTGGCAAAACCCTTTCTTGTAGTTGGCCACCAGGTTTGCACACATCTCAGGAGGGATTTTGTTCCACTCCTCTTTGTAGATCTTCTCCAAGTCATTAAGGTTTCGAGGCTGACGTTTGGCAACTCGAACCTTCAGCTCCCTCCACAGATTTTCTATGTGATTAAGGTCTGGAGACTGGCTAGGCCACTCCAGGACCTTAATGTGCTTCTTCTTGAGCCACTCCTTGGTTGCCTTGGCCGTGTGTTTTGGGTCATTGTCATGCTGGAATACCCATCCACAACCCATTTTCAATGCCCTGGCTGAGGGAAGGAGGTTCTCACCCAAGATTTGACGGTACATGGCCCCGTCCATCGTCCCTTTGATGCGGTGAAGTTGTCCTGTCCCCTTAGCAGAAAAACACCCCCAAAGCATAATGTTTCCACCTCCATGTTTGACGGTGGGGATGGTGTTCTTGGGGTCATAGGCAGCATTCCTCCTCCTCCAAACACGGCGAGTTGAGTTGATGCCAAAGAGCTCGATTTTGGTCTCATCTGACCACAACACTTTCACCCAGTTCTCCTCTGAATCATTCAGATGTTCATTGGCAAACGTCAGACGACCCTGTATATGGCTTTCTTGAGCAGGGGGATCTTGCGGGCGCTGCAGGATTTCAGTCCTTCACGGCGTTGAGATCATTGACAATATCCTCCCGCGTAGTTCTGGGCTGATTCATCACCGTTCTCATGATCATTGCAACTCCACGAGGTGAGATCTTGCATGGAGCCCCAGGCCGAGGGAGATTGACAGTTATTTTGTGTTTCTTCCATTTGCGAATAATCGCACCAACTGTTGTCACCTTCTCACCAAGCTGCTTGGCGATGGTCTTGTAGCCCATTCCAGCCTTGTGTAGGTCTACAATCTTGTCCCTGACATCCTTGGAGAGCTCTTTGGTCTTGGCCATGGTGGAGAGTTTGGAATCTGATTGATTGATTGCTTCTGTGGACAGGTGTCTTTTATACAGGTAACGAGCTGAGATTAGGAGCACTAGGTAACAAGCTGAGATTAGGAGCACTCCCTTTAAGAGTGTGCTCCTAATCTCAGCTCGTTACCTGTATAAAAGACACCTGGGAGCCAGAAATCTTTCTCATTGAGAGGGGGTCAAATACTTATTTCCCTAATTAAAATGCAAATCAATTTATAACATTTTTGACATGCGTTTTTCTGGATTTTTTTGTTGTTATTCTGTCTCTCACTGTTCAAATAAACCTACCATTAAAATTATATCATTTAGTAGGCTGATCATTTCTTTGTCAGTGGGCAAACGTACAAAATCAGCAGGGGATCAAATACTTTTTCCCCTCACTGTATTCCTTACCCTGCTCCTTCAGTGAACATATTATGAGTAGTAATAATTCTGAAAGCTATGTCACACAAGAAAAATAACCTTGAGCTTACTCCTACACACATTGTCAATGGTACAGGAAACATATACAGTGCATTCGGAAAGTATTCAGACCCCTTTTGTTACGTTACAGACTTATTCTAAAATGGATTCAATAAATATAAATCCTCATCAATCTACACACAATACCCCATAATGACAACGTGAAAACTGGTTTTTAGAAATACCTTATTTACATGTATTCAGACCCTTTGCTATGAGACTCAAAATTGAGCTCAAGTGCATCCTGTTTCCATTGATCATCCTTGAGATGTATCTACAACTTGATTGGAGTCCACCTGTGGTAAATGTAATTGATTGGACATGATTTGGAAAGGCACACACCTGTCTATATAAGGTCCCACAGTTATCAGTGCATGTCAGAGCAAAAACCAAGCCAAGAGGTCGAAGGAATTGTCCATAGAGCTCCGAGACAGGATTGTGTCGAGGCACAGATCTGGGGAAGGGTACCAAAAAATTTATCCAGCATTGAAGGTCCCCAAGAACACAGTGGCCTCCATCATTCTTAAATGGAAGAAGTTTGTAACCACCAAGACTCTTCCTAGAGCTGGCCGCCTGGCCAAACTGAGCAATCTGGGGAGAAGGGCCTTGGTCAGGGAGGTGACCAAGAACCCGATGGTCAATCTGACAGAGCTCTAGAGTTCCTCTGTGGAGATGGGAGAACCTTCCAGAAGGACAACCATCTCTGCAGTACTCCACCAATCAGGCCTTTATGGTAGAGTGGCCAGACGGAAGCCACTCCTCTGTAAAAGGCACATGACAGCCTGCTTGGAGTTTGCCAAAAGGCACCTAAAGGTCTCTCGGACCATAAGAAACAAGATTATCTGGTCTGATGAATCCAAGATTGAACTCTTTGGCCTGAATGCCAAGCGTCACGTCTGGAGGAAACCTGGCACCATCCCTACGGTGAAGCATGGTGGTGGCAGCATCATGCTGTGGGGATGTTTTTCGGCGGCAGGGACTGGGAGAGCGGAGCAAAGTACAGAGAGATCCTTGATGAAAACCTGCTCCAGAGCGCTCAGGACCTCAGACTGGGGCGAAGGTTCACCTTCCAACAGGACAATGACCCTAAGCACACAGCCAAGACAATGCAGGAGTGGCTTCGGGACAAGTCTCTGAATGTCCTTGAGTGGCCCAGCCAGAGCCCGGACTTGAACCCGATCGAACATCTCTGGAGAGACCTGAAAATAGCTGTGCAGCGATGCTCCCCATCCAACCTGACAGAGCTTGAGAGGATCTGCAGAGAAGAATGGGAGAAACTCCCTAAATACAGGTGTGCCAAGCTTGTAGTGTCATACCCAATAAGACTCAAGGCTGTAATCGCTGACAAAGGTGCTTCAACAAAGTACTGAGTAAAGGGTCTGAATACTTATGTAAATGTGATATTTTAGTTTCTTATTAATATTAAATCTGCAAAATTTTCTAAGAACCTGTTTTTGCTTTATCATTATGGGTTATTGTGTGTAGATTAATGAGGAAAAAAAACAATTTAATCAATTTTAGAATAAGGCTGTAACGTAACAAAATGTGGAAAAAGTCAAGGGCGCTGTATGCTCCCCTACTCCCAAAACACATTTGTTCATGTATTTCTCAGAATTATATGGATTGTTTAGTTGGAACACAAAGCGCTGTACAGTAGGCTAAAGTGAAAATATGTTTTACATGAGTTGCCTTCAGACGATATGTGATACACATGCACATCATTGTGTTTGTAATGACCCCTGACCTTTTTCTTCTCTCTCTCTCTGTCTCTCTCACTCTCACTCTCTCTCTCTCTCGCTCTCTCTCTCTCTCTGTCAGACGTTATCACTTCCTGTGGTGGTGATCGTCCACTGTAGCCAAGAGAATAACGCCACGGCAACGGTGCTGTGGGACAACGCTTTTGCCGAACCAGTAAGTTCAGTCTGATCATCACATTGTGTTGTGTGTGTTTGTGTGTATGTGTGTGTGATGATGTCTTTAATATTTTACATTGTTTTGTTTTTCTCTTGATGGACATTCTGGCATTTCCCTGGTCTTGTCTCCTCCTCCCCAGGGTCGGGTGCCCTTCATAGTGCCTGACAAGGTGCTGTGGCCCCAGCTGTGTGAGACCCTCAACATGAAGTACAAGGCGGAGGTGCAGAGTAACCGTGGCCTCTCAGAGGAGAACCTGGTCTTTCTGGCCCAGAAAGCCTTCAGTAGCTCCAGCATCAACCCTGATGACTACCGCGGCATGACCATGACCTGGTCCCAGTTCAACAGGGTAAGACCATGGCTGCGTCTCAAATGGCACCATATTCGCTATGTAGTGCACTACTTTTGACCAGAACCTTATGGGCCCTGATCAAAATGAGTGCACTATGTAGAGAATAGGGTGCCATGTGGGACACACCCCATGACTACTGACCAGTGGACTACAAAACCTGACCTCTGCATTAGGAAAAAGTGGTTGCAGAGTGGTGATATCATCTCTTTGATACTCAGAGGGAATCTATTGTAGAGTTTTTACCATCCCTGGTTTGTGTGTATATTATTTAGATGTGAGTATTTGCCACTGCAGACATAGTTTACATCTTTGGTGTTCCTTCACGTGTTTAGAGTAATGATTCCTCTATATCTGCATTCTATATCTGCTCTCCTCAGGCTGAGCGAGTCGCTAGTGTTATGTGTTTCTCTCTGAGGCTGCATCCCAAATGGCACCATATTCCCTATATAGTTCACTGGGCCTTGGTCAGAAGTAGTGGACTATGTAGGGAATAGGGTGCCATTTAGTCTGATTAGCTCTAGTCGGCTGGCCGTGAGGTCCTCAGGTCTGGTTAATGGGCCTGTTTGTCGAGACAGGAAGGGCTAATTCAGCCCCAGGCCTCATTGGCTCCCTCTAACCAGCCACTGATGACAGAGAGCACACTCACATTCAGACCTCATTCACCACAGAGCATCAGCCTCATTAGAGAGAGAGAGGGCCTAGAAACAGGAACAGGAACATGCACCTCAGAACTCACTCACTGATACACACACACACTTGCACACGTGTGTACACATGCGCGTGCACACACACACACACACACACACACACACACACACACACACATACACACACACACACACACACACACACGAGCACACACACATTAATACAATAACCCAGTGTACTCTCTGCATTGCTGCAACAGTCATACTGATCTGAACTGGATGGATGGATGGATGGATGGATGTAAGGGGGTCTGCTGAACCCTGGGGAACATCTCTCACTGACTGACTGTCTATTGTGATTGCTGCTCTACTCTACTCTGTATGTGTGAGGGGAGGTTAGTGCAATTAAAGACAGACAACAAATGGTTTATTGACTGTATCAAACCCAATCCCTCTACCCTACAGGAGAGTCTGCCTGGCAGGAATTTCACATTCTGGCAGTGGTTTGATGGGGTCATGGAACTCACGAAAAAACATCTCAAACCACACTGGAATGATGGGTAAATATAATTTTTTAAAGTCTATAATCCTATAATTTCTACTCCATAACAACCTGTGGAAATGAGGTTTGACTTGGATTGTGTGTTAGAACTACAGACGCCTGCTGCGTGCACCCACTACCCAAGTAGACAGGGAAATGGACAGAGAAAATGGCTCAACGCCCCTTTTTGTTGTCGTTTGAATGGCAGCTGTAATGTGCTTTCTTTAGTGAGTATTGATAGAGTGCACTTGGTGTATTTTCCTCTTAAGCCCCCCTGCTGTTGCAGCCTTACATTTTGATTGCTTTTTAAATCTCAACGAGCCTACCAAAAGGCCCTCCCTACCATGGACATGGCTTTACCATAGCAACCACAGGGGCCGGAGATATTTATCCATACCTGTAATGGGTCAAGAGGATAAAAAGATTGTAGGGGAAGGGGGCGGGGGTGGCATGACAATGTATGTAACAATGTATCTTTGTCTATCTCTCTCCTTCTGTCCTCCTTATGTCCTCCTTCTGTCCTCCTTCTGTCCTCCTTATGTCCTCCTTATGTCCTCCTTCTGTCCTCCTTCTGCCCTCCTTATGTCCTACTCCTGGGCTTTTTATTCTCTGTTCAAATGTCTGTCTGTGTTTTTCCTCTCTCTGTCTCTCCCCTTCTCTCGCTCTCTCTTCCTTCCTCCATTCTCTATGTGCAGGGCGATACTGGGCTTTGTGAACAAGCAGCAGGCCCAGGACATGTTGATGTCCAAACCCAACGGGACCTTCCTGCTCCGCTTCAGCGACTCTGAGATCGGAGGGATCACCATCGCCTGGGTGGCTGAGAATCCCAACAAACCAGGTACTGACAATCAACCAACCAACCAATCAATCGATCAATCAATTAATTATTTTGTCAGTTAGTCAGTTAGTCAATAAATTAATATTTGACGGAGAAGGTCTGTAATAATAGCCAAGTGGAACTATAATAAGTGTGTCTGTTTTCAGGGGAGAGGATGGTGTGGAACCTCATGCCCTACACAACCAAAGACTTCTCCATCCGCTCTCTGGCTGACCGCATCAGTGACCTCAACCACCTCCTGTTCCTCTACCCAGACAGACCCAAGGATGAGGTCTTTTCCAAATACTACACGCCACCCCTGTGTATGTACCTAACCTCTATTCATCTCTATAAAAATAAATGATGACATATAATTATACTGTAGTATCTCTTCTCTATATCTGTTGCAATTTGGTCAGATTGAGGCTGTACAACCACACTGAGGAACCTGTGAATGTGGACCATATCTGCAGTCTGAACATAATGATTCTCCCTGTCTCTCCTTCACTTGCCTTTCTCTCTTACAGCCAAAGCAGTGGATGGATACGTGAAACCGCAGATCAAACAAGTGGTACCAGAGTAAGTCTCTCTCTCTCTCCTTTTCTCTCTGTGGCAACAGGGCTGATTTAATCACCTAACAATGGGGCCTGAATGCAGATCAACCATTAGGTCTTCACTCCAGATGGAGGAACCAATTAGAGTCCAGTATCCGCGGGCCTGAGTGTGCCTCTGTCCCTCTCATCACTACACTTAGTAATGTTAGTCTGGGTAATGAGTTAGCAGGGTCCCTATTGTTACCAGGGGGCTGTGGGCCTCTCAGTGGGAGGGCTCCAGGGGATGCTGCCCAGCACCCTGCCTAACCTGCTACTGCTGCTCAAAGGGACTGGTCATTAATGAACCAGAGGAGGCAGAGGAGTAGCAGGAGGAGGGGGTGGTGGTGAGGGATGATGATGAAGGTTGCCCTGGTAACCCACAAAGCTAGCGTTTGGAGTGACGTTCTCTGACTGGTGTGCGTGCGTGTCTGTCTGTCTGTTTGTCTGGACCTGCAGGTTCACCACGGCCAATCTTGACCCAGCAGCAAACCCCACCTACATGGATCACGGAGCCTCCCCTACTGTCAGTCACCCTCAAACCTACGGCATATACCCACCTATGTGAGTATAGATTACATATGTGTGTGTGCATGTGTGTGTGTGAGGTGTGTGTGTCTGATGGCCTGTGTTACTAACCGGTCCCTGTGTTGTGGCAGGAGTGACTCCATGTTAGATGCGGACGGTGACTTTGACCTGGATGACACCATGGACGTGGCGCGACACGTTGAGGAGCTGCTGCGGCGACCGATGGAGAGCCAATGGAGCGGCCAGCAGTCGTGACCCTCAATCTCTGACCCCTGACACCAACAAAAGAACGTCGCCCCTTTCGACATTTCTGATGGTTTAATTCCATTCATTTCCTCCTGTTTTATTTCAGATAGCTATAATGTGAAATGTTAATAATGGTTGTGATTGTCTTTTTGTTTTTTCTTTTCAGCATGCAAACTGCATGTCAGTTACCTTTTTTTTTTTTTTACGACTATGTTACAATATTGTATGAAAAAAAGAAAGAAATGACATTCAATTCACGCATGTATTTTCGTTTTGTCATAATTCTAACAAAGATTTTTGAAGAGTACTCTCCACAACCGGTATGAAGTCATTTAAACAGTTGTATTGTTTTTATTTTTGATTAGTTATTTTATTATTGTGAATGGTTTATCAACAGTATTTTTTTCATTGAATCCACCCTCTGCCAAAAAAGAGAAACTTAAATGAATAATTTGTTGTTATTATTGACAACATCATTGGATTTGTTGCTAAGGGAAGTTTCAATCAGTAGTATAGTAAGTCTGACTCTGTACACACTAAACTCCAAGCAGAATGGCTCTCATTTCATTCTCAGAGCACACTGAGTATCTGTGTCACACACATACACGCACGCACACATACAAGGATGCATCACACACACGCACACACACACACTGTTGCATAATATACATAAGCTCCAACTGAAACTTGGGGAGTTTGGGCCCACTCACAGGGCTATTTGAGTTTCCTATATATTGCACACAGATGTAATGTAAATACAAGCATGTATCCAGCATGGCCTGAGAGTCCACTCAGGTCTCTGGACAGCCCATAGAGAAAGATAGAGGACTCATCATTGATATAACCCGTTTTAACATGGACATTGTCATTGAGGGCTTCCACCATTTTAAAGTAGTCAACTGGTGGGGATTCCTATGAGTTGGGAGCAATCAGCCAATGAAGAAGAATAACATTTACTACTTTAGAACCTCATAGATGCTATAATGGCACAGATACAAAGATGAGTCCTCTATCTATCTCTATCTCCCCTATAGATTATGTATGTGCCATCAACGCTACCTCTCATTACCGCTCTGTCTGTCTGGTGTTTTAAACAACTCATTTGGCCATTTCTTGTTATTGGTTGTGACGTCTAGTGTTGTTAATCTATTTGGGGAGCTGTGGGGGTGTGTGTAGGGGAGCTGAGGTCACTGGGGTGTGTGTAGGGGAGCTGAGGTCACTGGGGTGTGTGTAGGGGAGCTGAGGTCACTGGGGTGTGTGTAGGGGAGCTGAGGTCACTGGGGTGTGTGTGGAGGGGAGCTGAGGTCACTGGAGTGTGTGTGGAGGTTGGGGATTAGTTGGGAGATCTGTAGGAATGTCCATTACTAGGACTGATGGTAGAAGAGTCTCTATACTGGTTCCTTATTGGCTTAGTATTGTGCATCTGCTGAAGTACACTAACTACTCAATGCATAGCCTGAGACGACTAGTGGAGATCTAATTCTACTAATTTTACCATGGGGCAGAGATACATTTTTGCAGTTTTAAAGCTAATTCCCTGCAATGCTACCAGTTTTGCCATGGGGTGGAGATACATTTTTGTAGTTTTAAAGCTAATTCCCTGGATTCTACACATTTTGCCATGACTTATGTCATGTAAATGATATCTGAGTGAGAGTGACTAGCTAGACTAACTTGCCAATGTAAAAATAGTTAGCTGACATGGCTAATTAAGTGACTGTCAGTGACAAAACAAGAGAAAAACTGCTGATGCACAACCAAATTTCAAACCTTTGTATTCTACTATTCTAACTTTCAACAGTAAGTTAAGACCCCAACTGAGTTCCTAAAAAAAGCGACTGGGGGCCCTACTTATATCGCTTATGCCTGGAGCCAGTCCTGATGGTACTCCTGTCTGTCTGTCTCTCTCTCTGTCTGTCTCTCTGTCTATCTCTGTCCGTAAGCCTGTCTCCTGTTTGATGTTATTACTGATCACTGTTACTAAATCTGCATGTGCATGTCTGTCTCTGTGTGATACAACATAAAACATCAACTGACAACCTGAGCTACAGATATACAGCTATGTGTGCAGACAATATGAGGCGCTTGAACACTTGACTCATCAGTCATGAACATGAAGGCCATTGCTAACATAAGGTTTGGGATATTTTGAAACTAGCTCACTCCCTGTCTCAATATACTCCCAGTAGGATTAGTCTGCTATAGTACACCTTAGCTACCGCAATTTAACAAAGCATGTAACGATAGACCCACCTGTTGCCCTGGCTACGCTGTTCAGCCCCCCCCCCCCCCCCCCCCACACACACACACAACCCATCCTCTATACTCATAAACTCTGCCCTCTCAGGAACGAAGCCCTATGCTTGGTTGATGTATCATAAAGTGACAAAAAGACAAATTGAGGATCTATCTATTAGTGGAGGCTGGTGGGAGGAGCTATAGGGGGATGGGCTCATTGTAATGGCTGGAATGGAATTAATGTAATGGAGTCAAACATGTCGTTTCCATATGTTCTATGTGTTTGATACAGTTCCATTTATTCCATTCCAGCCATTACAATGAGCCCGTCCTCCTATAGCTCCTCCCACCAGCTTCCTCTGCTATCTATATACAGCATATATGAATTTATTTTCTGTACCATAATTCTATTTTATTACAATAGACTGTACGTCTGTGGCACGCCCTTCTGAATGTAATCCCCTTGCATGACCTGAGGAGGGCGTACGTATAACATGGCAGCCACTACAACCTCTTAGGTTTTCATCAGAAGTATCTGAAAAAAGCCATATTGCAAACAGGAATCAGAAGAATGTTGCTTTTGTGTTTGTCCAGTTGACATGATTTAGTCTTTTCCCATCTTTGTTTATTTTATTTTCCCGGGTCAAAACAGCTAGTTTTTCTTCTTTGTATTTCTTGATTTCACTGATGTTTTTTGAAGAGTCAAAGAAACATGGGAATTCTTGTGACGTTTCCTTTTTTTTAACATTATTCTGATCATTTCAATCTTGGACCTTTGCTTCACCTTAGTTAGTCTATGTACTCTGGAAGCTGTATTTGAAGCTGTGTTGTCACGAATTCAGCCGAGGCTGCTCCTCCTCCTTGCTCGGGCAGGCTTCGGCGTTCGTCGTCACCAGAATACTAGCTGCCACAGATCTATGTTTCTGTGTTCTACTTGTTTTGTCTGGTTGTACACACCTGGTTCCAATTTACGTTAATTTGTGTCCCTAGTTTACCCTCTGGTTCTCTCATGGTGTTATGCGTGATTGTTCATTGTTTTGTTGTCTTTTGCATGTGAGTCTGTATTTTTCTTCCCTGCGTGGAAGATATGTTTATTTACTTGTGATAAGTAAAGTACGTCGTTGACTAAGTTCTGTGTCCTGCGCCTGACTCTGTCCTACCGCTACACACTGACGCATGACAGAATCACGCACCATTATGGAGTCAGCAGGTACATCCATTCCTCCAGGATCAGTGGAGGAACGCATCCAGCAGCACTCGACCATGCTACAAACTCTTGGCACAGCCATGGATCGAGTAGTACAGACTATGGAGCGATGGGAGAGTTTTTTTTTTTCTACACCTCCTTCCACTACTATTCACTCCACACTGCTGTCCACCCCTTCACCACCTGGATCCAGTGGGATTCGGCTCTCGCTCCCGAGGGCATATGATGGAACAGCTGCCGGGTGCCAGGGGTTTCTGCTCCAGGTGGAGCTCTACCTGACAACCATCCACCCGGCTCCCTCGGGATACGAGAGCGTGTCCGCCCTCATCTCCTGTTTGTTGGGGAAAGCGCTCGAGTGGGCCAACACTGAGTGGGGAGGAATAGACACGGCATCGGTGCACTATGAGGATTTCACCCGCCGTTTCCGGGCGGTTTTCGATCATCCAACGGAGGGGAGAGCGGCGGGGGAACGGTTGTTCCACCTCAGACAGGGGAAGAGGGGCGCACAGGACTTCGCACTGGACTTCAGGACTTTGGCAGCCAGCGCGGGATGGAATGAGAGGGCCCTGATCGACCATTACCGATGCAGCCTACGGGAGCTGGCCTGCAGGGACACCACCCTTAACCTGGACCAGCTGGTAGATTTATCGATACGACTGGATAACCTGTTGGCCACCCGCGGACGTCCGGATCAGGGTCCGTCCAGTCCATTCCCCAGCACTTCCGACCCTACACCGATGGAGCTCGGAGGTGCTGATCTAAGGGTGACCGGAAGGGGGGCTGTTTCCTGCACCAACTGTGGCCGCAGAGGACACACTGCTGGTCGGTGCTGGAAAGAGTCCTCAGGGAGTCGAGGTAGCAGGCAGGGCACTGGTGGACCACCCCAGGTGATTAGGCACCCGACTCACCCAGAGCTCCCTGTTGCGCACATGTGTGTTCATGTAGAATTTCCTGAGTTTTCCACGCATTCCCAGCATAAGGCGCTCGTAGATTCAGGCGCAGCTGGGAATTTTATGGACCGTCTATTTGCACATAGATTAGAGATCCCTATTGTGCCTGTTGATGTGCCCTTCCCTATCCATGCCTTAGATAGTCGCCCTTTAGGGTCAGGCCTGATTAGGGAGGTCACAGCTCCACTCTGGATGAAGACGCAGGAGGGTCATGAGGAGAGAATTAGTCTCTTCCTGATCGATTCTCCTGCGTTTCCAGTGGTGTTGGGGCTTCCCTGGTTAGACTCTCATGACCCCAATATTTCGTGGCAACAGAGGGCTCTCAAGGGATGGTCAAGTTAGTGCTCGGGGAGGTGTGTAGGTGTTTCCGTAGGTGCAACTACGGTGGAGAGTCCAAACCAGGTCTCCACTATGCACATTCCTCCCGAATATGCCGATTTGGCTCTCGCCTTCTGTAAAAGGAAGGCAACTCAATTACCACCCCATCGACAGGGGAATTGTGCGATAAATCTCCGGGAGGGCGTTGCACTTCCTCGGAGTCATGTGTATCCTCTGTCACAGGAAGAGACAGCGGCTATGGAAACATATGTGTTCGAATCTCTGGGACAGGGATACATTCGGCCTTCCACTTCCCCTGCCTCCTCAAGTTTATTTTTTGTGAAGAAGAAGGATGGAGGTTTACGCCCGTGCATTGACTATCGAGGTCTCAATCAGATAACGGTGAAGTACAGTTATCCACTACCTCTCATTGCTAGTATGATGGAGTCATTGCACGGGGCGCACTTCTTCACCAAATTGGATCTCAGGAGCGCGTACAACCTGGTGCATATCCGGGAAGGGGATGAGTGGAAGACGGCATTTAGTACTGGGCACTATGAGTACCTCGTCATGCCGTATGGGTTGGCGAATGCTCCCTCAGTCTTCCAATCCTTTGTCGATTAGATTTTCAGGGACCTGCACGGACAGGGTGTAGTGGCATATATATATTATATTCTCATATACTCCTTGGGGCGCAAGGTGCTTGGTCGACTGTTGGAACATGACCTGTACATCAAGGCTGAAAAATGCCTGTTCTTTCAACAGTCCGTCTCCTTCTTAGGCTACCGCATGTCCGCGTCAGGGGTGGAGATGGAAAATGACCACATTTCAGCCGTGCGTAATTGGCCGACTCCAACCACGGTTAAGGAGGTGCAGCGATTCTTAGGGTTTGCCAACTACTACCGGAGGTTTATCCGGGGCTTTGGTCAGGTAGCGGCTCTCATTACCTCCTTGCTGAAGGGGGGACTGGTGCGCCTGTAGTGGTCAGCTGAGGCAGACAGGGCTTTTGGTCACCTGAAGGCTCTGTTCACCTCGGCTCCTGTGCTGGCTCATCCTGATCCCTCCTTGGCATTCATAGTCGAGTTGTACTGTCTCAGCGCTCGGGTACGCCACCAAAGCTCCGCCCCTTTGCTTTCTTCTCGAAGAAGCTCAGTCCGGCAGAGCGTAACTATGATGTGGGGGACCGGGAGCTGTTAGCTGTTGTTAAGGCTTTGAAGGCATGGAGACATTGGCTTGAGGGGGCAAAACACCCTTTCCTCATTTGGACTGACCACCGCAATCTGGAGTACATCCAGGCAGCGAGGAGACTGAACCCTCGCCAGGCAAGGTGGGCCATGTTTTTCACACGTTTTGTTTTCACCCTCTCGTACAGACCAGGTTCCCAGAAGGCTAAGGCAGACGCTCTGTCCCAGCTGTATGACACAGAGGAGTGGTCCAGGGAGCCCACTCCCATACTTCTGGCTTTTTGTCTGGTGGCACCAGTGGTATGGGAGGTTGACACGGACATCGAGCAGGCGTTACGCACGGAGCCCACTCCCCCCCAGTGTCCAGTGGGTCGTGTGTACGTTCCGTCTGATGTTCGCGATCGATTGATCTATTGGGCTCATATGTCACCCTCTTCTGGTCATCCTGGCATCGGTCGGACAGTGCGCTGTCTTAGTGGGAAGTACTGGTGGCCTACTTTAGCCAAGGACGTGAGGGTTTATGTTTCCTCCTGCTCATTGTGCGCCCAGTGCAAGGCACCTAGACACCTGCCCAGAGGGAAATTACAACCCCTACCCGTTCCACAACGGCTGTGGTCACACCTATCGGTGGATTTCGTTACGGACCTCCCCCCATCACAAGGGAATACTACGATCTTAGTCGTTGTGGATCAGTTTTCTAAGTCCTGCCGTCTCATTCCTTTGCTCGGTCTCCCTACGGCCCTACAGACTGCGGAGGCCCTGTTTACTCACGTCTTCCGGCACTACGGAATACCTGAGGATATAGTGTCTGATCGGGGTCCCTAGTTCACATCAAGGGTCTGGAGGGCGTTCATGGACCATCTGGGGTTTTCACCCCGAGAGTAATGGGCAGGTGGAGAGAGTAAACCAGGATGTGGGTAGTTTCTAAGGTCCTATTGCCAGGACCGGCCGGGGGATTGGTCGGTTTACATCCCCTGGGCAGAGATGACCCAAAACTCCCTCCGCCACTCCTCCACTAACCTGTCTCCATTTCAGTGTGTACTAGGTTATCAGCCGGTCCTGGCACCATGGCATCAGAGCCAGATCGAGGCACCTGCGGTGGATGAATGGTTTCGGCGTTCGGAGGCGCCGAACGCCACCGCAGTGAGGCCCCGGTGTATTCACCGGGGGACCGGGTCTGGCTCTCGACCCGAAACCTGCCCCTTCGCCTGCCCTGCCGGAAGCTGGGTCGGCGGTTTGTGGGGCCATTTAAAGTCCTGAGGAGATTGAACAAGGTTTGTTATAGGTTACAGCTCCCTCCTGATTACCGTATTAACGCCTCGTTCCATGTGTCTCTCCTCAGGCCGGTGGTGGCTGGTCCACTCCAGGAGTCTGAGGTGCGGGAGTTCCCTCCGCCCCCACTGGACATCGAGGGGGCATTGGCATACTCGGTCCGTTGTCTGGTTGTACACACCTGGTTCCAATTTACGTTAATTTGTTTCCCTATTTTACCCTCTGGTTCTCTCATGGTGTTATGCGTGATTGTTCTTTGTTTTGTTGTCTTTTGCATGTGAGTCTGTATTTTTCTTCCCTGCGTGGAAGATATGTTTATTTACTTGTGATAAGTAAAGTACGTTGTTGACTAAGTTCTGTGTCCTGCGCCTGACTCCGTCCTACCTCTACACACTGACACATGACGTGTTCTGTTCAGTGTTAGTTCCATGTTTGTGGTTTGTTTTTAGCACTTCGGATGTGTTAAAAGAAAAACTGCAATAAAAAAATAAAAATAAAAGTTTTATAAATAATTTCAACCGTAACATGTATGCGAAATAAGTTGTGACTGAATAAATGTAATGGTTTATTTGTTCACATTCAATGTCAGTCTGAACCTTACCGATACTGTACATGAGACCATTTCAATAGAGTCAATTCAGAATGTAAACTCAAATTCCAATTCCAATTTCTTCTCATTGAGCATTGAAGAAAATTGGAATTGGAATTTCAGTTGATTTTCTGAATTGACTGAATAGAAAAGGACCCCAACCCTGACTAGCCTTTCAACTGCCTTCTGACATTGCATTACATGCCTTTTTACACTTACCCTCTAACACATGGATGCATGCAGCAATCTGCTGTTGAGTGACATGAGCTGTGATCATTGCATGTTATACATTATAATTATCAGATCAGATTGCACTTAAGCACCATTGTGATTCTAACCTCCCACTAAGCCAAACTGCATTTAGACGGTCGTATGTACAAATACTCACTCACTATACGTTTGCTGTACTTGAATGAAGAGAGACCAATAATCACAAACAAAGGGGGACTATGCAGCAGGGATGTTGATATTGAACTGAACCTCATTGACCTACCATTTGCCTTAAAGGTCCAATCAGAAGTTGCTACATCCATTTTTGGACTTATAAATTAATTACACTGCTCAAAAAAATAAAGGGAACACTTAAACAACACAATGTAACTCCAAGTCAATCACACTTCTGTGAAATCAAACTGTCCACTTAGGAAGCAACACTGACTGACAATAAATGTCACATGCTGTTGTGCAAATGGAATAGACAACAGGTGGAAATTATAGGCAATTAGCAAGACACCCCCAATAAAGGACTGGTTTTGCAGGTGGTGACCACAGACCACTTCTCAGTTCCTATGCTTCCTGGCTGTTGTTTTGGTCACTTTTGAATGCTGTCGGTGCTTTCACTCTAGTGGTAGCATGAGACGGAGTCTACAACCCACACAAGTGGCTCAGGTAGTGCAGCTCATCCAGGATGGCACATCAATGTGAGCTGTGGCAAGAAGGTTTGCTGTGTCTGTCAGCGTAGTGTCCAGAGCATGGAGGCGCTACCAGGAGACAGGCCAGTACATCAGGAGACGTGGAGGAGGCCGTAGGAGGGCAACAACCCAGCAGCAGGACTGCTACCTCCGCCTTTGTGCAAGGAGGAGCAGGAGGAGCACTGCCAGAGCCCTGCAAAATGACCTCCAGCAGGCCACAAATGTGCATGTGTCTGCTCAAACGGTCAGAAACAGACTCCATGAGGGTGGTATGAGGGCCTGATGTCCACAGGTGGGGGTTGTGCTTACAGCCCAACACCGTGCAGGACGTTTGGCATTTGCCAGAGAACACCAAGATTGGCAAATTTGCCACTGGCGCCCTGTGCTCTTCACAGATGAAAGCAGGTTCACACTGAGCACACGTGACAGACGTGACAGAGTCTGGAGACGCAGTGGAGAACATTCTGCTGCCTGCAACATCCTCCAGCATGACCGGTTTGGCGTGGGTCAGTCATGGTGTGGGGTGGCATTTCTTTGGGGGGCCGCATAGCCCTCCATGTGCTCGCCAGAGGTAGCCTGACTGCCATTAGGTACCGAGATGAGATCCTCAGACCACTTGTGAGACCATATGCTGGTGCGGTTGGCCCTGGGTTCCTCCTAATGCAAGACAATGCTAGACCTCATGTGGCTGGAGTGTGTTAGCAGTTCCTGCAAGAGGAAGGCATTGATGCTATGGACTGGCCCGCCCGTTCCCCAGACCTGAATCCAATTGAGCACATCTGGGACATCATGTCTCGCTCCATCCACCAACGCCACGTTGCACCACAGACTGTCTAGGAGTTGGCGGATGCTTTAGTCCAGGTCTGGGAGGAGATCCCTCAGGAGATCATCCGCCACCTCATCAGGAGCATGCCCAGGCGTTGTAGGGAGGTCATACAGGCACGTGGAGGCCACACACACTACTGAGCCTAATTTTGACTTGTTTTAAGGACATTACATCAAAGTTGGATCAGCCTGTAGTGTGGTTTTCCACTTTAATTTTGAGGGTGACTCCAAATCCAGACCTCCATGGGTTGATAAATTGTATTTCCATTGATAATTTTTGTGTGATTTTGTTGTCAGCACATTCAACTATGTAAAGAAAAAAGTATTTAATAACATTATTTCATTCATTCAGATCTAGGATGTGTTATTTTAGTGTTTCCTTTATTTGTTTGAGCAGTGTATATGTACCCATTGATTCTTGAAGAATATAACTTATACATTCCTCATGAGCTTCGTTTAATTGTCCTACCCCATCAGAACCCAAAATATGAGCTTGTTATACTTGTAAACAAAGTAAATGTAAAAAAAACACTGTATAGCCTCAAAACATGGTTAAAACTATAAGACAAACTGCATTTGGACGGTCTTATGTACAGATACTCACTCACTATACGTTTGATGTACTTGAATGAAGAGAGACCAATAATCACAAACAAAGAATGGGACTCTATGCCAAGCATGCTGTTGACATTGAACTGGAACCTCTACCATTTGCCTTAAGAAAGTGCACTTCTGTTTTTATTGTAGCAGCTTGATCAAGCAGGTCCTATCTGTACTTCCGACTGGGCGCACACTGGTTGAATCAATGTTATTTCCACGTCATTTCAATGAAATTACGTTGAACCAACGTGGAATAGACGTTGAATTGACATTGGGTACAGTATAGTCCAATGATTCTCACACTACTTTCACAGCTTCCGTGTTTCTTTGAAGAACAATTTGTTGAAAAATACAGGTCCAAGCATGTCATGTAGGTGGGTGAGAGTTGAGAGTGGTTATTGACCTCATGCTGCAGTGTTAATTTGGCAGTACTTCCTCTCATCACAATACTTCATGTGCCTCTTCCTCGATCTAGGCTTGGATGGACTGACATGTCACTGCTCAGATGCAGTCTGTGGTCCACTGCACGCACTACCTCTTCCTTTCGTTCGCTCTCTCTGTCTACATCCCTCTCTCCCTCTAAACCCTGTGCAATCCCTCTAATCTCGCTTCGTCTCCCTCCACACTGGTTTATGTGATCGGTTGTCCAGTGGCAACTCACATCTGCTATCGTGTGGCAGGAACACATATTGTCTCTGAGACATGGTACCGGACCGGTATGCACTGTACCTTTAATGCCAGAGGGGCTCTTCTCACCTGTCACTCAGGGCCCAGGGGACATGGAAAGTAATGAAACAATGTAATTAACCTAATGCATGAACAGTAATCGACTATGACCCCATTGATTACTATAAAATATGTTATGATTGTCAATCTCCTATGGAACAGACAGATCCAAGACCGACTGTTTGCCTTCTCAACAAATAACTCATTAGTTGTAGTTCATTGAAATTCTCCTTCAATCACATTTACTATATTCTAATTAAAATAAATCCATTTTTAAAAACATCGGACATGTCTGGAGGTCAGAGGGAGACTGTTGCTTGGAAACGAAACTGCACGTGGTTGCTTGGATACTGTTCAATATTCACAATAGCTTTAAAAGCATAGTGTTGGACAGAGAATAAAATTCAATGTAACATAGCAGTAAGGTGAAATGGGCAATTTTTTAAAATAAAAACATACAGTATACAGTAGGCCACCACTGTTTTCTTCTGTTGACAACAGACAATTCTGCAGATAAAACAAAAATAAATATTACAGGAAACCAGCCTTTCTCACGATAAAGCAGTTTTTCCAGCAAAGGAAAGGGTTAGAGCATTGAGGGCATGTGAGGGTGAATGTGTGGGGTTATTACAGTAGAATATTGTATACTGTAGAATAATAAGGTATACTATATAAATATAGTATTATAAGGTATTCACAGCCATATCTTACTTGACATTGGATTGTATATACTCGAGATAAAATGCTCTGGGAGAGTTGCAAGACTGGCACCCACCAACTGCTATGTATAGCCTCGCTACAAAGAACTGAAAGAAACAGCTTTTTCAATGGAGCAGATCCAGCCCGTCGTTCTACCTTGTGACCACTAGATGTCATCAGTGCCCAATGTGATTCCTGCACTCTGCAATAACACTGGGAATGGAAATTAATGATGAAACATAGCATAATGCCGGTCAGCATTATGCTATGTGGGACATGTCACGAGATTAACATGTTGTAACAGGAATCGAAAAACCATGACAGACCTGCTTTTTAAAATGAGCCCTTCTGTTAGGTTCATATCATCATCCCAGCTCAATAAAGCTGTCTCAATCTCTCCTACAGGTCAGAAATTTGAATAATTTAGCCACGGCCTTGACGTCCTCCCCAGGAAACATCTTTCATCAGATAATGAAGATGCAAATTGGCACTAATTACCATCATAGTCTATGCGTACAAATTAATATTTGCATCAACCCTAGTAATTAGGGGCTCCAGTGGAAGGAGGTCCAGTCGAGGCACAAAGGACACAGACACAGTCCCTAGGATGGGACAGAAAACCACAGCATTGCTCTGATTGATTAGTAAAGAGTGTTGACGCAGAGGGTGTTTAGGGACAAGTTTAATTTCCTCCCTCCACAGAGGTCATGTGAGAGAGCACAGGAAGTGATGTGTAAGAGAAACAGAAAGTATGGTGGTTAGGCTCTGGGAGGAACACCCTCAGACCCCCTGCTGTGGCCAGTGGGGAGTCTCAGCTCACTTCACAAAAAAACGAATTACACTTTTGGGGATTATTCAGCCTCATCGTGTGTCAGAGTTCCCTCTCATATCATACACAAACACTATTTCCCTTGACAAGACGCAGCATCTTCAACTGATTCTGTTAGGTAGAACTGCTTCTCTTATGTAGACAAACCCCTGTAGCTATATATTTTCTAGATGTTGTGCATTGGTAAACAAGAATACCCTATTCATTTGTAATCAA